>NC_046630.1:13399124-13529124 GCF_900324465.2 Anabas testudineus
ATCATTTTCTGCTGGGACGAGGACGTGACATTGTGAGTTTCCTTTTTAGTGTGTTTGTGTTCTTTAGTTGTTTTTGTCTGTACATCTCAGCTGTTGATTTGTACTCACAGGATTTATCTCAGTTATACCTGCCAAGTGCATGTTAAGGCCTAATATGTCCAAATTTAGTTTTATTTGTACAACCCAACATCACAAATCCACCTCAGCGAGCTTTACAGTGTACAACATATGGCATCTTCTGTCATTAGCCTCTTCCAGCCTGTGTGCATTGTCCGATACAGTACAGTAAAAGTGAACTGGATCTTTATAGAAAGTGATTGCAGGGAGTCTGCAGGCCCTGGTGTCCACCTGGTTGTCCACTTTGGCCAGATGGTAACTCAGCCTTAGCAAAAATGCTTTCACAGTGCCGTTCTTGAACACTTGTAGCACCAAGCAGAACGAACCTGCGATTTGTTTTTAACTTGTAGACATAATGAGAATCTGTCACAGTAACCACACGTGTTTTGACTGCAATACATATTCAGCAGTCCCTGATCTACTCTGAACCACCGGTACAATTATCCAACAGACCCTTCAGAATAATGGTAACAAGCTACAGTGCAAGGTCTTTGGGCTGAGCTGAAACCTGAAAATTAAAATACTTTGAGAACAGCATAACTTTTAATATACCCTCATTGTAATCTCTGAGAGGTTTGATAATAGAAACTGTAATGGCACATCAGGATGGAAACCCTGGAGGGACAGCGGCGCCCGAAGAACATAACAAAGAATTGATTTGCCTTTTTCTATCAGCACTCATGTGAATACATTTCATTAGAAGGCAAATTGCTTACAATTGAATATATTATTTATATTCGTTTCTAGAAGAGTCCACAGAAGTGATAGTGTTCGCAGAGAAATTCACCCTCCCAGTCAACAGGTCCAGATATGAGCTTTCATTTGGGGCTTTTCCGCAATCACCGCTGAGAGTAAATATTAAATGTTTTCCAGTTATTCCAAAAATGTATTATTAGTAACAACATGCCATTGTTATGGAGATCATAATGTGTAGATAATGTAGACTTCAACCTTTCAACACAGAATATTACAGAATCAGATTTTATTGACTGGTTCTTCTGTGTCATCTTCTTGTCCTTCTTCTTGGTCTTGCACATAGTTAGGTTGGTGTGCAGGTGCTGTAGTCTGGTTCATACCATCAGTTCTTAACTTTACTCCTATTTTATCTGAAGCACCTTGAGGAATTTCAATAATACGTTAAGGCTGAGACTTATACTTGTACCTTATGTCTCCACCTGCCGCACAGTCTTCTTCCCCTCAGGTCTCTTAGAGATCATACCCTACCACCAATGCTCATTTTATGCTGTTATATCTCATTTCTGCAACTATTCTATATCACTTTTCTCTGATTGTTTCCTATTTTCGTCTCTGGCTTCTCATCCTGTCCTCATTTTGCTCTCAGCTGTTTTCTTCTGCCATGTTCAGATCAAGACAATCACATCCTCATTTTCTCTTCAGTTCGCTTATTTCCCCTTTTGATGTAGAAGTCACCAGACAGAGAGAGATTAGAGAAACACAATCTATAGAGGAAAAAAAGAAACACATTATATATGAGCTTAGAACAGATCACTTAGTAAGTATAAAGGATAGAGATTAAAGCAGTGAATAAAGAGAAATGCTTCTGGAATACATGTATGTGAAGACCTGCTGGTGGCAGTGTTGATGCTTATAAATCTGCGTGGAGCTGCACTTTGGTGAACCCTTACCACACATGTCCCCTCTGATAAATGTTAAAGACAACAGTGGAGCCCAAGGCTGAATAAAAGCTTTAAGCACAATTTGATTTTGGGTTTAGAAAGGTTTTTATTTCATGGTGGTGACTTCACAAAATCAATTTGTCATTATAATACCCAATAAAAAATACAGTAATAATGTTGTGTTCTGTTTCAAGAGCATACACAATCTAATGTGAGTAAACTATTGGATTGAATGCAGAGACTTAATCCCCAGTATCCTTCACCTACTGTAGGCATCACTATATGATGTCATGAAATATTCAAAATGGTTTCAAATGTTCCCATCATATTTGCTGGTACCTTTCAGTCACACCCCCTGGACACGTATAACACAGTCCGTCAATATCTGCTCTTCCATTTTTCACACTGTGAGGTGGACTGACCATCTGGGCTGATTCGAGTTTTCCCAGCGGGCCAGTCACCTCAAGGGTCTGCAAGCGAGTCTCCAAATGCTGATATGCTCAGATTAAATTTCAGTGCTGCTCAGTTGTGCCGTAGACTGCCTGGTCAACTCCATCCAGGTGTGTGTGTGTGTGCAGGAGAATTATAAACACATCACATCTCACGAGTCTCTCTCTCTCTCTCTCTCCGCTTCACTTTCACGCCACGTTTATGATCCACTGAATGCGTTGTGCATGAACTGTGACAGTTAACTTCACAAATTACCACTGCGCTGTGCATGTGTAACCACTGGGAATACAGGACTTTCAAGCCAGGTGTGCACAGGGAAATTCGTAAATATTGGGGAAGACATGGTTTTATTAACTTCCATAATCGGTTTGTGATTGTCCATCTATTGCTTTATAGTAGCGTCCCAGTTCAAGACTTTACTCCATGAAATAACTGTCTCTCACTTCAAACGGATGTTTTAATGACACGCCATAACATCCAGAAATTAATTAAGGAGGCGGATGAACAGCAGCAGGTAGTAATGCAATCCTGAATTGGCAGCGATCCAGCATTGACCAAAAGTCTGTAGCTTCTCTTAACACTGCTGATGTGAATGCTGATGTTTAGTGAGCTCATATCAGTTTAACAGGTGATATAAACCCAACCACCTGTGTAGGTGTCATCATCTGTTTGGCCCGATCATGATGTTTGATAAATTGACAAGAGGAATGCCTGTACTAAATTTCCTGACCACTCTAAATGCTACAACCACATCATCAGATGTGATGCGATTCTGAAAGTGATCATATAATTCACACATTCAAAATGTGTTTGAAACGAAACAAATCATCCTTTGACAGATGCTCAGGAGCTCATCTTTGGAAAACCCAGAGGACACCTCAGGATTTTTCCTTTGATTAAAGACACAACTTTCATTAAAAATCATCAGACGAAGCAACAGTTGAGGGCAACATAAAACAAACCGCCAATACTGTCTCGCCTAATGGCCTCAAGTTGTTTACTGAATAAAGAGCAAAACAGAATTCTTAAAGCAGCTTGTACAAACCAACTTTGAATGCAAATCCTATGGCTGGTGACCACCTACTAATCAGCTGTGTGAGTCCTAATTTGGTCTACTGTACTGTACACATAAACCAGGAAAACATTTGGGTTTGACATCAAAAGATGAATACGAGACAGATGATCAATAGTTCAGCTTTTAGATAGGACTTAGGAGATTGTTTGAACCCATGCACCCATTTTTCATGTGAGCAAAAGTATTGGAAAATGGGACTCAAAGATGCGTTTTGTCACCCAGGTGTGACCCTACATTATTTCTTCGAAAAATAAACAGCACTGAATGTTTTTGCCATGACGTATCTTCAATGTGTGTCTACAGCAACAATGAAAGAACTGGCCTCACTGTTCCAATACTTTTGGATGGGAGCGCATCTCGTTTATTGTACTTTCTGCGGTGAGTGCCATTAGTGACCTAAGCAAGCAGCAGCAATCTGATGCTGATGCAGTCGTCAAGCCAATTAGCCTGACTGTTTTGATTGTATCCGTCTAATGAACATTCAAAATGATGTTGTCAAACTCTGTCTGCTCGAGTTGTTTATGCGACTTTTACAGTGTATTAGTTTTAATGAGCTATGAATAGACCCTGCGTTTTAGTATTTATTTCAGTGGAGAGCCTCTCAGGCTGAATGGCGTGAAATAAATTTATTATGAAACCACAGTCTGCCGAGGATTGTTTGGAGGAGAAACTCAAAACAATGGCGTGCAAACCGTAACCACATACACAAAGCATTTAACAGGGGAAAGAAATGACAAAATAATCACACTGCAGAGTCAACAAGGGGTTTCTTCTTCTTCAACTAGTTAAAATGTTACCAATCCGATGTTTTGCTCTTGTTATGATTAAACAAATTTAATGGATCTGCAGATAGACACTGTTTGACAAGATGCTCAAAGGGAGTTTTGCAGAGTTAATGATTTGAAACGTTATTATTATTACAGAAATACTGTGTGTGTGGACAACTGCAGCAGAGTTAACAAAGAAATCATTTAATTCACACTAGACCTGCACGTTTATTATTACAATGAATGCAATTACAATTGTCAGCTGTTAAGTAGACGTGTTAAGGTGCGTAAATGCAGCTGAGTGTGGCTGGATAGTGTAATATCAGGGGGTGGTACTTGAAGCCTACCTCCAGTAGGGGTCCTTAGGCAAGATCTCCTTACTATTGACCTGCCTTTGCCTTCTACCTTGTACCCCTGTCAGTCGCTTTGGATTTAAGTGTCTGCTAAATGTATATATGTACAACATGTGTTCATATCTGTAGATGAAACTCGACTTTTCAGAGCTCCTGGGAGATGATTACAGTGCTTTTGTGTATCGAGTGCTTTTGTTGAAGATAAATTGACCTTATTTCAGAGGTAATTTTCCCACATTAAATGAACACACTGAATAGAGAAGAAAAATACCATATAGTCTAAAAACCTACAACGACCTCTGCAGTAAACACAACCTATGAAATATCATCACATTTAAAATAAAAACAGGGTTTCTGGCAAACTGCTAATCATCGACTTTGTCTGCGTGCTGGACAGGTAGTAAACAGTCAAGGACACTGTTTAGTGCTACACTGTAGAGCAACCTGCGGATCCTGACATCAACTTTCAAAATAAAAATATTGATCATGATTTTTTTGCACAAACTATTTATTGTAGATGGTGTGCTGTGTGTAGATACAGTTAGAATTGTCTACTATTGTCAGGACTTGTTGTTAAATAATGACATTAATAACATGTCTGCTTACTGTGAATGTCTGTCTGAAAGGCCGTTGAGGCTTACAGTCCGTTTTTTGCATCACTATTCCTGTCACCATGGCGATGGGGCCGGTTAGAGATTTGGGCCTTGTTCAAATGTCATGCTCTGACTGTGGCATCATCATTGTGCTCCCTGTGGAAGTGTTTTCTCTCTGTGCTTATGTCAACTACAGATGACAAGATCCTCTCCTCTTCTTCTGTCTCTTCTGGGTGTGTATACTCAGTCACACATTTGTTTTTGTTTTTTTTTGTACAAGCGTATGCGCGCACGCATATGCTTACACAAGGTTTGTGATGTTTCATGTTGTCTATGAAACAAGCGCCACTCCGAAATCCGTGACCAAAGTCGAGGCCCTCAGAACTACAGCGTCTGCACCTAATGCATACGCTCATGTTTTGAGCGGTGAATCAACAACACGATAAAAAAAAAAAGAAAAGAAAAGAAAGGACCTATTTCTTTGCGAGATGTGTTTCTTCGTGACAGACAGAAAAATTGCTAGTTGCCTGTTTTAACGCTGACATAAAGTCACAGGGATTGAAAGAGAGAAACAAAACACCTACACTCCAAACTTTTATTATAAGCTCTTACTCTGGACAACATGAGCAAGTGATGTTTACATTTTCTGTACTTCTACATGAACATATACTAATATTTTACTGGGTATATTAAGAACAATTGTGCAAAGGAGGTGAATTATCCCCATATTCTATTCAGTTCATTTATTACTAGCATATTGGACATAGCTGTGGAGATTTCCTCCCTCAAATACAGGTCAGTGGGTTCAGCGCTTTGGTGATGAACTGCTACTGATCAAACTCTCCTCTGTGGCCACTGATATTGACTGACACTGTGTAACAGCCCACACAAATTCCTTATCACGCTGTCATAATGTTACAGCCAAGGTGGTCTCAAATCATTTACTTGTTTGTGAGATTGATAGCAAGCTAAATAGGCTTTTGTACGGTATTCCTTTGATATTCTTGGCTGGCTCCCTGCTTGATGCTGACTACCCGCCTTCATCAGCTCTACAGGAAACAATAGGCTATAAGCAACGACAACAGCAATCCAATCTGCACTGCTGCTATTCCAGGGGAGCATAATCACAGAGTGTGAACTCTATTTCATGAAAGCTACTTTCTCACCGACTTTCCCATTCTCTGTCCATCTTCCTCTCTCTCACACACATAGGCATGTTAATTGGCTCCTTTCTCCATCAATGTCTGCGTTTTTTTATCCGCGCAGGTCAGATATAGGATGAAGGAACAAGAATACATGTTAAAAGTAACATTTTCACCCATGTGCTGAAGGCTGACTGAGTGAGTCCTCGTCTTGCTGAAGCAGTGCATGAGTCAGCATCCAAAGTTCACCAGGGCGGAGTGCTAAAATACAGAGTGTACCTAAACCTAATTTAGCAATTAAATTTTATATGAGGTGGCAAAAAAGACTCTAAAAAAAAAATAAAAAAGGTCCAGCCTTGCGCTTTATCTCACAAAGCTTTAAGATTAATCAGCTTCAATTATAAATGCAATGACCTGCTGCAAAGCTAAGACTAGTTACCTTATAACTCAACTCTTCATCCTTTGACTGCAATGACTAGTATTAGTACTGGGTGTTGGTATTTAAAAAAATCTGTGTATGCTTCAAGGCAGAACAAAATCTTATGGTATGGTGTCAGTGTCATCCTGGCTGAGTTTGAAGGTGTTGCTACAATGTGTGTGTGCTGCTGGTTGAAACAGGGTCAGCAGTCAGCAGAGACAGTGTGCCTCAAGGGGAAACATGTCAGTCTCTCTTACTGCACTGCTAAAAGCTTACATTAGTCATGCAATGCTCAGTAGAGTTTTTACGTTCAAATGCTTCATTTTATTCTGTTATTTTGGTAGCTATTACAAGGTGAGACAGAAGGAACGCTCTTGTCAATTTCAGACTTTTGAGTGCAACATATTGTTATTTCCCCAAGTCCACAAGTGTGCACTGTACTTGGTTCATATCAAAGGTGCAAAAAATACTAGTAGACATTGATTTGTTCACTATGGACCAGTGCCAGGGGCCACACAGGAGACCACACAGGGGCTGCTGCTGCTGCTTTGCACTTTCCTGTTACATGGACACGTTGCCAACTAACTCAGTAACAGGAAGTGGACTGAATTCTAACACTTATAAAAGTGACAACATTGTTTCTGATTGGAATGAGTTACTGCTGGTGACCTAAGTATTGTTGTATTGTTTGGTTGTATATATGATGCTTTAAAAAAATAAATTTAATGGTGGCCTGTTCTCAGTTTATCACAACAACTTTCTGTTAGATCATTATGACATTTCTGACATTAACATTAAGCATATCTCACTGTGTCTAAGGCCTGCCTCCCAGAGCCTTAAGCATGCAAGTAAAATTGTATTCCCGTTAAATACAAATCCTCAGAAGAAGCTATTATTAGTGCAGCCTATAATGAGGTGAAAAGGAAAACAACACACAATCTATTTTTGCCAAAGACTGTGGGTAACTGGCGTTATTATGCCTCAAACCACCTACTGCTGAGAATGTATAATTTAAAATGCAAGGCTTATAGTATTTGCACACATGAGCAAATCAGATTAGTGTTTTGAGTTATGACGGGTGAGGAAAGCTTATTTCTGCACTGACATCATTTCAAAAAGTGCAGATGCTATGCGGGGTGACTGTGCACTTTCCTCATGAAACTGAGTAAAAGCAGTAACTAGCAGGGAGTAGAGGCCAGGCAGGCGGCATCACTCGTCACAGATGGCTGTCTGATTCTGCCGCGCTGATGGAAGGCAGCCTGTCATTTTGTGTTTCATGTTTATCATCATTAGGTGAATTGACAAGGCCCAAGCAGTGTTTTTGTTTCCCTCCTCTGTCCTAAAAACAAAGACAATGGACTGACTTTTGGCAGACATGCCTCGCTGCCATCCCCACCGTCTGCTCGTCACTTGCAGACACAGTGGAGATTCATGAGCAGCTACGCTACGCTATTGTTTCAAATGTATGAACAGTTAATTTGAATAATAGCTTACGTCTTCTCACCCTGCAAAACGAGACAGAAATTCTTAGTTCAAGTCTTAAAAGTATAAAAAAGCAGCCTCTCTGTCCACACCTCTCCTGACGGTTCTTCTTTGCTACAAAGGGAAACCCTCTACTGTTATCAGCGGAGATAAACATCGTCAATGACTCTCTGCCCTATTTAATTCCCCCAAAGCTCCACAAGTGTGCTTCCTCTGTATCAATTTACAGACTTGGATGTACAGTAAAACATTCATAAGTGATATGCACATGGAAACTATGGTACATATTGGACAAACTATACACACTTTTGAAGACAGGTAATTAAAGTGGAATATCTGGAGTCGCTGATGTATAAGTAAGTGAGTGTATTTAAAAAAACATGTAAACTGTAAAGAATAAACAAAATAAAGGAAATAGAAAGGTAATTCAGAGCTAATTATTCTGAATGCCAATGTAGTCATAATGGCAGCAAGGCTTTACAGTACGATTACAACTGCTGCTGGATGGACAGTGTACACTAAGGAATGACCAGCAGCCGCGATGAGCACACAATGTGGACTGCATGTCTTATCCTGTAGTGTGGGTGATTTTAACTTGAGTTACTGAGTAATTGCACAGTGATTGCTGACCAATTCCCATTTGCATTGCTGTTAAAAAAAAAGTTTAAAAGTTTAAATATTAACCAAGCAATCACTGTGAAATGAACAGCCTGCTAATTGAAAGGTTAATGGTGTCAGCTGCAATTTGAATGTTGCATGAGAACATTAGTCTTTATCAGCTGGAAACTATCACTAAAACATTGTGCACGTTGTCAAAACAAAACTCTTCAAACTTTACGTAGGTAGAGAACAGGTAGCGTTCGGTGTACTGTGGGTTGTGACTCTGTGCCAGCACAAATCCCACAAAGACAGACTATTTCTGCATTAATTCCTTGAAGTAAATTTAGCTACAAATCTCCCTTGAATGCACTTTCATTGTCGATAATTAATGTGCTGATTGAAAGACAAAAGGACATTAGCACTGCTAAAAAGTGAAGTTGCTTAAATAGCACAGGAGAGGCAGTAATTTCTTTTTTTCTTGTTGTACTATAATCTCTCCCCTGAGAGACAGCTGAGTTATTCTGCTATACATGGGGTGTTTCTTTTCATCTCTTTTATCTCCCCCTCTGCTGTGCTACCTCACTTGGTGTATTTCTTGTATTTATTGTTTATATCTCGACTCTCGGTTTTGTATATATTTCGCCCGGCGTACTATCTCTCTTTTCTGCCTACAATCTTTTCACTTGTTGCTCGGTTGTGTATTTTCTCTGATTCTACAGTATATTTCGCTTTTTCTTCTTCTCATCTGTTTGACAGTTGAGAAAGTAATTAGTTTGCTTTTTGCACACTTAATTCACAGACTTTTCCCAGTCTGGGGATTCTATTAATTACTGTATCATGTGTGGCATTAATGATTCTAATTGAGAAAACATACTTGTAGATAGATGGAGAATTAAATGCAAGAACCCTGGATGTTTTACTGTTGCTGTTGTACTGTATCTTCAATAGGAAACCAAACTGGCTCAGTACTGAGAGTGCATCTTCTGGAGCTGCTCTTTGCAAAGCTTTACATTTCTGACATGATATTTGTTAATCCACGGTTCCACTCCATTCTTTTCCCTCTCGCTTGTTTCTTTTCACGTCGTCTTTGTTCTCGCCGCCACTCCGTCAGTCGTCACTCTATTAATGGAGTGGCTGTCAGCCCTGTCTCACCGTGCATGACAAGTGTGTGTGTTGACTGTTTAGTGCAGCCTATCATTGTCCCTGTCTCCAGCGTCTCCCGTGCACTCACAGAGCTCCATATCCAGGTGGGGAAATTCTATCAACACACTCCAATCTGCTTTTGATTGGCTGCATGTACCCCCACTGTTCAGCAAAAACACACAGGCACACGTCCCATGACTTTCTACTTTATCAACCTATCAACTAGGAGATTGAAAAGGACTTTGTCTCATGGGGGGTCATTTCCGTCATCATAATCCTCTCAGACACCCGCAGAGTTCGGATATATTTCACCAAATCTGCAGCACTCATCTAGATGTTTTGTAAAACTGAACAATGGCGAGTGAAAGCTCGTGATTAAACCGAGGATAACAACAGTCTCCAATATGATTGTGTCATTGTAGATATTAGCAGCAAAGGCAAAGATGCTGCGTAGCCACACTGCCTTGATTTATTTAAATACAAATTAGCAGCACAATCTCAGTGTGTTTTCATTTCTATGGCTGACAGTTTGGTAACACATGAAGCATGTGGCTGCTTCGTGTAGGCCTTATCTAACAGTGCAGACCTGATTCATATGGAACTGGCAGTAATTCTAGTAAAAGATTTGTTTGCTTATTTTTACTGTACACTGTTCCCTCACAAACATTCAGGAGAGGACTGCTTAACACCAATATCAAAGCAATTTAGTTGTGTTGCTGTGTGCTGGATGTGTGTGTGAGAGCAGGTGGGAATGCTTTTTCAATAATTCTTCTGTTGCCCTTTATTGAACGATGTTCCATAATAGCTGTGACCCTTTTTAGAAAATGCTTTTGTACATCTTGCCATTTTCATTTTCTTCAGCTCCTTTTTGATTATAGCAGTTTGTTCCATTTTGATTTATTTGTTGCTCCCAGCCAACTCTTCTGCATCCCTGCACCGCTGCGCCACTGTTCCTGCAAAGTAGTGCGAAAATGTCTTTCATAGGACCAAAGTATCAGGAAGGTCTACCACCACCATCCTCGGGTGCTGCCTGACAGGAGATGCACTTTTGTCAAATATTTATCAAGGCACATAAAGGAAGAAAGACACAATTTCAGCATAACTGAAGTAAGTGCCCATACCTGCAAAGATATAGTAATTCACACAAAGTATACACTCGTAATCCCACTACATATAGATCACCGTGGGGGGATCTATATGTAGTCAGGAGTAGGCTGCAAAAACACACAGTGCTGGCAAAGCACCCATTTTTCTGCAGGGTTTGAAAGGCAGAGGTACTGAAGTGTAAAATTGGCAGGTATGTGATCAAATGGGATCTCCTGTAAGATGAAGCATAGAGACTTCCCATTCTACTTAATCTAAAATGACAGGATGACCTGTGATCCATTCATCACACATGTGCACATATAGCTGTATACAAACACATAAACATAAACAACCATAGCAAATAGTGTTTAGTTACTAAATGACTCAGTCACACTCACCTTTTAATTGTGTTTTTACTAGAATACAGAGTCTTACACAGAGCAGTATGACTCCACTCCTCGGACAATCACCTCAACAAAGCACAGTGCAGTAAATTCACATTTCTCCAGTTATATCTGAGCTACACCTGGTAGTAAATATTCACCCCAGTCCCACTCAGAGTTTGAGTCCATTGCTTCACACTGTGCCGGTAAACAACTACCCACCAGCAAAGAGACAAAGTTCAGTAGCCTGCTCAACTGTGAAATAGACTTCAAATTGCATATAATTCCTGCATAATGAGCTCAGTGTGCTCCTATACAAGACCCCTATAATCATATTACATTAATTAAAGTTTTAATTACCAATTTACCACAGTGTGTTTGAATGCTAAAAAAGACTAATTTCGATCCTGGGCTGTCGTAGGCCCCAAGTAAAACTAACACCTTTTTTTAAAACTTAGAAATATATGAATAAAAACATGCATACATGCCCCAACATTTTGTGCAGGCAGGTTAATTTTGACTGACCTAAAAAAACAGGACATAATTATGTCTGTAAATATCTGCATCTGTAAAGCAGTGCAGCCTGTAAAGTATGATATGACCTGTAAATCGCCTCCTCCGAATCGCCTTTCTTAACTTAATTATAGTGTAGGTTAAACTTTCTTCGACAATGCACCAAAATAGCAGCGCTGTTCTGGATCTTCAAACACTGGGCTGCTGCATGAAGGTGGGGCCACCACAGCTTAAAACAAAGTCAAACTGAACAGCACGCTTGTCTCAGCAAACTGATTGCTTTGTGTAAAGCCACAGAACAACCATGTTGATGCATACAGGTAATTAGTTCCACCTGATCTAAAGATGCAACACATGCAACAGAGGCTGAAGGTGGCCGTGTCGTAGACACCACACACAAGCCCGTTTCCAGTAGGTCTAATGATTCTA
The DNA here is from genome assembly GCF_900324465.2 of Anabas testudineus. Lineage (NCBI taxonomy): Eukaryota > Metazoa > Chordata > Actinopteri > Anabantiformes > Anabantidae > Anabas > Anabas testudineus. The sequence continues at coordinate 13,411,313 of NC_046630.1, forward strand.
ATAAGCTTAGATTTGCTTCCATATTAGTCTGGAGAGAATCACTTCATCACTGTCATAGAGCTACAGCTCTCTTTCACACAAGGTTGTCTCCGGGCATCCAAATCAGCTTTCCCCCCAAATCATGACCTCTCAGCACATCCGTCATCGCACACCCCCGACTGAACCCAGTGACGGAGATCTCAATTATTCAGGACGTCCAAACAATGACACATCTCCCAAAGTACTGCTGAGTAATGAGATGTTGTTGTTCTCGTCTTCTCCTGTTTTCTTTTCTCCTTCTTAATGTTCGTCGTTAGGTCAGCTCTGCACTTTGGAGCCTTGTAGTAACCTTGTATTTGCACACAGTGTCTGGTAAGATTGTGACACTGTAATTTCATGTTCCAGCTTATTTACCACCCCCTCAGTCCCTGGCAGACGTTTGGTTTACAGATGTTGTTGCCATGGTGTAATGTGCAGCACGTAGCACAAAGCAATAAAAAGGAAGAGAGTAAAATGAGGAGCATTTTTTTTTTGTTGCTAAGTGTTATCTTTCTGTGTATGCTCTCTTGTATTTAATTAAGTTGGTGACTTTATTGTTCTTGCTGTGCTTGCAGTGTTCTCAAAAAGTAGGAGAGCGTTGTTGAAATAAAGTTTAGAATTAGTGCAGAAGTTGTATTATGCCTCCACACCAACAACAGCTCTAGCCGGAGGCGTTGTATTTTAGGGTTGTCTGTGCGTCTGTGCCATTCTTATGAATGTGATATCACTACGTTTCTTCAAATTAGATTCTAGTAACCAAAATGAAATGTCAACGTCACTGTGACCTCAGGTCCATCCCATTTGGTTGAAGAAGATATCCTAGCCGCACCCTGGCATTTTTTCAAATTTTGCATGAGGATGAATTGATTTTGGTGGTCGAAGGTCAAAGTCACTGTGACCTCACATATATCCCATTCTCAGGAACTCCACATCTCAGGAACGCCTGGCGGAAATAAATTCATCACATCTGGCACAAAAGACGTGGCACTACAACTAGGATGTTGTGCAACATTTAGAAGAGCCCGGGAAACACAGCACTGGTGTAAATGAGATCAGAACGATGATCAGAAACAGACAACCTCAGCTGTCTTTGAACACCAGTTCAAAATCAGCAATAGCATTGAAGAGGTCAGGGGTCTGCATATGGCCCCAAGCTTTCTGCTCGAAATGGAAACAGTGTCACTGAATCGTAATGAGCAGTATCTTTGCTCACATATTTTGCACTGATGAAGCACAATACTGAAGTTTGCATGTTCTCCCCATGTCTGTGTGGCGCAGTGCACGTCATATGGATTATTTTATTTACAGTTTAAAGTTTTAATTGTCCAAACTATGTAAAAGGGGTGTATTTAGCTGTTTATCCATCACTGCTGCAGATAAAACAATAATAGAAGAGGAATAACGCATTATGCATCTTTATGTGTTGTCATTTGAGACGTTACAAATTCATTTGTGCACACACTCAAATATACAGCCGTGTCACTGAAAAAAAAAACTAACATGAGTACAACCAGAGGAATATCCGGCTCCAATTGAGCCCTGCAGCACAGCAGCCTCTTCTCCCTATAGCAGCAGCTGACATACTGTATGCATATAAAGTGGAGGAAGTGGAAATTTTCTCCTGCTTCATGGATGATGACTAACTGAATTGTGGTTTTGTGGAACATCGAGATGTTCGTCATTGTCACAGCGTCACTACAGCATCTAGACATTAATGAATGCACAAAAATACACTATAGTGTGTCACCTCTCAGGTTTGTGGGAGAGTCATACATACATCGCCATAAAATGTGATGAATTCACATTTTGCTCTGAGCTCTATCACGGCTGTGTTTAGGCATTAACAATATGAAAGGTACCGCTGTTATGATTTGTTTCTCAGTGTGCACTTAAAAGGCCCCTCGTGAACACTGAAGATGAAATAAGTTTTTGTCAGAACATCCATAAGAGAGAGCTATGCCTTTACTGAGAGAAATCAATAACTTCTGCTCCAGGCAAAAAATTTAATGTATCACTGTGAGTTGTTGTAACTCTCAGCTCACACTCTGAGGTGATTAATTAAAGCAGGTGAGCTGCTGGAGGCTGATTTGTGAGTGGTTTCACTGTCAAAAAAGCAACGCATGCACATGTATCTGGTGCAGGCGAGAACATTTATACCGTATGTGAAATCATTTGCACCGAACTGAAGTTCAGAATCAGGAGGAACAAACTGCTAGTTATGTTCTCCGTGGTGCTGTGCTGGAATCCTGTAGTTGATCAATCAGTTCTCCATGACTTACACTGCATCCTGGGAGGTATCCTGAGGGAGGTACAGAGGTACCACTGTTGCTGCTGTGAGCCTTATGGCCCCTTTACACTTGCAATGAGTACAGTCCACAATCTTGGCATTAGGGTTCAATTTAAAGAGAATGCTGGATTTAAAAGTATGTGGAGAGCTTATTTATTTGTAACAGAAGGCATAGGAATCACCGCGTTTAGCCTGTTTACTGTGCGATTTGTCTGTTCGATGCCATTACAACATTAGATGCAGCACATTTTGTCGGCACACGTCGTGCATATGCATGTGTCTGAAGTAGTTTACATCTTCTGCTGTGGAAACAGGCTACTTAGCTGTGGAATAATTATACTCATATTCCAAATAATTATGTTAGCTACACTGCTTTTGAACTCGGCACAGACAAAAAGACTCTGCAACACCTGTCGCAGATGTAGGAATCCATCTTAACACATGTAATGCAAGTTCTTTTAGTGAAGTAGCTGTGTTAAATACTATTATCCAGAACTTGTGCATATGTGTAGATTCAAACTAACTAACGTTTTACGCTTTTTCAGGGACACTTATTAAGGCGGACTTTGTGATATCCAACAGTTTTGCATTGCAGGGAAAGTGCCTCTTTTTTGCATGTGTGCAGGTCCACGTGTCATTTGTCCTCGAGGTGAATCTGTCGCAGGTTATGTCTCAGGAAAGATGCAAGCCCGGATTCAATATCTCACCTCCAGTGCCAGAAACAACATAATGTGGTTCAGACAAAGCTATTTGATGTATTCATTTAATGCACTTCTGTGCCGTTGCCGGGGAAAATAACAAAAGAGAAGCAATTATTTTCAGAATAAAATCAAAAGATGCTTGATGCAAAGGAAACCATTTGATGCTTTATATAATTGTGTCAGTTGAAGTCAAAACCACAGTGATGTTTTATGCCATACAGCTGAAGTGCACCTATGTACAGTATCTCAAAGAATACAGCTTGAATTCAGTCCTCTTTTAAGTAAGTCGACCACGGTGGTTTGTGCATGGCAACAAAGCTTGTGTTTCCAATGGCATTTAAAACTCTGGGCCAATTTGTACTTGTCCATTCTTGTTTTGTTGACTCTGCAGTGATTTAATCCTGCTATTAAGAGTTCAGTGGCTTTAATGGCCGTTGCTCCATTAATTGCCTCAAACTTGCAATCTAAGACTGAGGATCTGCCTTCCATTTAAGCTGCCACACTGCGTCACTGCATAAAACAACTGCTCACACCAAGAGACCATGAGAAGTCCTGCTGCATAATCTAAGATTTGAGTCATTTTGTAGCAATCTTTGGAAGATGAGGTGGACTTATGTGACATCATGTGTCAAAAAAGTATATATGCATGTACAACGTTTGCAGCCGTCTTTGTTTTAAATCCAGTTAAGACGTGAAATCTCACTGCATTGCAGTTCGCCCAACCCTGTCATCAGTTGCTGCGTTTCTCACAGTGTTGTCTGCACAGGATGAAATATTTCCCGTTGTTTGTTTGGTCTGGAGTTGTTTGGCTGACTTCTGCTCCAGAGCAGAGGGTGGTAGAGTGGCACATGAAAGCAGTGAGAAGAGAAAGTGATGGGATGCATGAAAAGAGCAAAAACGCTGTGAAACCATCTGGGTTAGACTCATCTTCAGCGGACAAAAGTCTGACGCCTGTTTTTAGATCAACACAGAGATTGCATTATTTTGGCATTTCTCAGCGCCCTGTACGTAGTTGCGAGTTACACAAGCAGAATGAAGGCTGACACTATGCAGCACTGGATGTGTACAATGTTTTATTTAAGGGTTGTAAACATCTGAAGCTTTCGTGACGCAGAAATAGCATTCATGGATTTTGTATGTAAGACATCGACACACACACGCACACACTGCAATTAGAGGCTGAATGCAAACATATTTCAAAGTTTGAATACCAAGATGCACACATATTTACAGTAGAATTAATACATGCACAATCCAGCCCTGAACAGGATCTAACTGAATTGACATGGCTTGACTTTGACAGTAAGTTCCCTGAGGGTGCTGGGAAAAGGCGCCATCGTCTGCAGCTATGCATGCACAGAATAAGTGTACTTTATTCAGATGATGGATAAAAGAGATTTACATTGCCCGTGTAACAATGTGGAGCACATTGGTCACCAGTTATATAACATAACTTCCAATTCATCTTGACCGTTACAGAATAATATAAAGAACTACTAACAATATTTATGGACATTTCCATTTGTGTTTCTACTGCAGAATGGCAGATTAGCTTTGTGTCTGCTCCTATTAATCCCTTCTTGACTTTTATAAATCCAAGACATATTTCAGAGAAATTTCAGCCTCGATTTAAAGGTTTACAAAGCCTCAAATAATATGAAAATAATGATTTTCTTTTAGTGGAACATTTTTAGCAATATATTGCTTCTCTTTCATTGTACAGCTTTCTTTGAGAATAATAAAAGTTTTTTTTTCATCATGTGTCTCTACAGAGTTTTCTTTTGAGCTCCACATTTTTTATTTTATACACCCATCTAGTCCATTCATCTGAAAACACAGTATTTTTTCTTTTGCTCATACTGTATTGAATCCCTAAAAATAACCCGAGCTTTGTTTCCTAAGAAAGGTACACGGGCATAAATGCTTAAGGTTATTATATAGTTCACGTCAGCATAGCTGCAATACAGGTGTAAAATAAGATAGTGAGCCCGACAGTGTGATCGGTCCATTGCTATCAGCAGTCACTATTTAAAGTTGATCTCTTCTCCCCGGCTCAATAAGAGCAAGATAAGAGTGAATGAAGAGATGAAGTATTATAAGTTAATACAAAAGGAATAAATCATTAAAATGAAATCTTATTTTGGGATTGTTTCACAGTGGTTGTGTTCTGAAGCTCAAATAAACAAGACCATTATCTCTCTAAAAAAATAAAGAACAATGAGCAGTTAAATGACCAGAGAGCAATGAAATCACGAGAGCCGGCTCATGAGCCGTGGTTTTCATCTTTGCTGCACGGTGGGGAGCAGACAAAGATCTGTGCACTGAACATCTCTCATGGTCTCACATGTCACATTATAATTTCCACTAATTCAAATGGCAGTATTTGAATTAGTTACAGCAGTATTGTACAGATTATCACCCCCAATGTGTATTATTATTAAATTTTCACCTGATAACAAATTTCTCTTTATTCAGTTTAATTAAAATGTATTCATTTAAGTTCATCTGAGTGCAACAGCTATAGTAACACACCCACCCTGTTGATCAGTCTTACAGTCTTTTTTTGACATGTACTTCTTGTAGAGCCTTCGTGACACTCAGTTGTTTGGCATTAGATCACCCATTATTGTTGCATGCAGCATCGCCTCCCCACTCAACACACTGAGGAAGTGATGTCATATCAATTAAAGCCACTCCATCACTAATATTAATCTTTCAGGGCTATTATTCAAGCCAGTGTATTATTGATGTGGTCTGACTCAGGCCATGCACAGGATTTAATTTCTTCTGACTCGCAAAATTGGAAGCTGCTTAGAATTTCTTACACCTGCAGATCACAAGAAATCAGTTCAAATTAAATCACACTTTTCATTTTCAACTCAAATCAGGTCCACCCAGCTTAAGTCCCTGCCGGACCACGGCATTTAATTACAGTCAATTACTGACTACTCAAGTGTGCCAGAATAGGTCTTTGCTCATCCATTGGCTTACCCTCACTCCTGACTCGTCTGGCTGTCTCTCGTCACAGTGTTTGGCTCAGGTTATATGGAAAATTGTATACGTTTTTACATGTCAACCTAATAACAAAACAAATATATCAATGTTTAAGTTATATTGTCTACACTGCAAATGTTCTTTTATTTATTTTATCTAGTTTATTCCTATATTTATCAGTGACTCTGTGGATGGCAAGTTCAGTCAGATGGTCAGACCACCACTTAGGTCAAGGCTGAAAAATCTCAACAGCTGCTGCCATGATGAATAGCTGGGTGGGTAAAGATAATATTTTGTTGAGGCACTAAAGACCTACAGTATACCTTTATTTTATAGCAGGATCGTTTTGTCTCTGACAATTTGTTCCATTTAGTGCAAAGTGAATTATTTCTTTGTCCACTTATTTCTGGCACTTGTTTTTGTTTTTAAATTGTTTTTGCTGCGAGCAAGCAGGCGGGAGGAGTTGGCCCAGATACAGCCACAAGGTGGGGGTCTGGATCCTATTAGCTACAGGGCAAAACTGAGAAAGCAAAGCCAAATACAGATGTGAGACAAATTAAAAAGAAAAGAGAAAGTTTTTCAGCAGGGTGTTCGACCTCTTTGGCATATAGTCTGCATTTCTCTGAGCATCCACCGTGGGATGAACACATTCTTCGTTATGACATTAATTCTTTTTGTATTTTGTCAATGCTCCATTATTTATTTATTTATTTAAAACATGTTGGTTTGAGTTCAAATCTGTTTAATTTAAATGTCATAGCATCAGATTTCCACTCCTCAAAGTTCTGGTCAGTGTAAGATTAATAACATAAGAAAAAATAAAACTAAAGTTTAGAGTATAATCTTTTTAAAAACATAATACAAGAAACATGTATCTTAACATTTCCTTTTATTAGCTCTTTAACGTTATACAGTATCCTGAATTCCTCACAATGCATCCAACTGCTGCAGTACTTAAGAAGGAACTTGTCACATCCTGTCTGTGTTCAACCTGTCATCCTTTCAAGTCTCACACACTGAATTATTCACAGTGTCTATGGATACACAGCCGGCCTGCTCTGCTTTTATAGTTTTGTTTCCAAAGACAAAGAGACTACAGGCAACCATTTGTCCCTTAACGGAGTGGACGGGCTGCAGCCTCCTTAGCTCCAGTTGCAGCACGCTTCTCTGTGCGCCCTGAGCGTCTCAGGTTTGATGTGAAGAATCTCTATAAAAATGGTGCTTTTGAACTCAAGATGTCTGCTTGCATAGGGTCCCATACGCATGGAAAGTATGAACAAAGCTACATTTGCATGAATGCACAAGACTGAACCTTCATTTCACTTTCATCCTCTGTGCCCAAAATATGACTCAAATTATGCCCACTGTGAGTTATGCTGTGGGTTTATAAGACCATTATGTTATGTATTGGTCAATAAATAAACACAGAGAAAGCAATTTATAGAAAAAGAGAGGCAAAGGGGAAAAAAAAACAGACAGACGGAAACACACAGGGGAAGCGTGTGAAAGTGATACAGAGGGGAGAGTCCAGAGAGAATGGGAGATAGTTTGAAGAGGCAAATACCCACAGTTGGTAGCAGGAGGTGGGAGGATAAACAACAAAGGGAATTTTTTTTCCTGGCAGCTACTGTATGGGAGAGAGCAGAAGTTAAAAAAGAAAGAAAAAGAGGAACAGAGGCTAAGAGATCCAGCTGAGTGTTTAAGGAGGAAAGAGAGGGAGGAAGCAGAGTGAGAATAAATATGTTATTCCCTGCATCACTCTGTCTCTTCCACATTGTGTTGGTGTGAGAAGGCAGAGGATGAAGAAAGTGGTTGCCTGTGGTATGCAGCTGGGGATGGTCAGGGGAAATCTGTGTGATGTGAGTGATGAGTGTGTGTGATGAGCCCATATGCCTACAGATGAACAACTAATCCTGGATCTGAATCTGGATGTTCATGAACCTGTGCATGCTTTTCTGGTTGGATCTATAGATTTCTAACAAACCATCATTTGACTTCACTGCTTCACGCTGCTGTTTCTTTACGCTTTCTGTCATCTCATCAGAATTCATGATTATTAAACCTTGAAATTATTGTAAACTTGTGAATGTTGATTTTTTTTTTAACTTTACATAAAAATTAAAAATATATAAAAAAAAGGAAAGAACCAGACACAGGTAAAAATCCATGCAGATCTACATTAATAAGCTAAATACTTACTGTCTTCAGGCTCTGGCAGGTGCAGCACCACTGGTGGCCAATCAGATTTTGGGAAGAAGTAATTGCGATTAAGCCCTCGCCCCCTAAAATAGTTCCCTACTGCACAAAATTGGATGGTTTGGGATTAAAACTGCACGTCAGTTTCTAAGGGGAAACAATTTATTTTGATGCAAATTCCAACATACATACAAACAGATTTTCTCCCACAGTATTTTCTTCTTATCAAAAGCACACACATGCATAAAATTATTCATATATTCAGGCTTTCATATCTTTCACCCACATGCAAAGTGAGTTGCACACACATAATCACTCCTGCAATTATGTGTTCTAACCTGAAAAATCAACTTAAACTGAGTCTAAGGAACTTTGTTGCTGCATCAGCGCACATCACCATTACTCAGTGTTTTGACGACGCAGAGGTGAGAGTGGCATCCGTAATGAAATGTCACAGTATTTTAAATTTACATTGTTCTACTGTCTAAAGTGATTTATGACACAAAGCTGGTTCGTGAAATTGTGATTTAGAACACTTCCGAGAAGATGCCTCTTTTTCTTTTTTGGCACAGGCGTAACGCACAAGAGAATCAGCAACAACTGTTTGTATAAAGATGTTGAACATGCTAGAAAATTAATCGATTTAATGGCTTAAGGAGCAAAATGCTAATTTGAAACGCTCATTACTTTGCAGCACAAAGGGATGCATCGGCACATCGTCTCAAAAGAAAACAAACAAACGCATTCACTGCTAACAGGAAGGTCAGCGTGCTAGAAGAAGGAAAACAGATGTCTCAGAGCAGAAAATCGAAGTTGATTTTTCCAAAAACGAGAAGTACTGAGAAGGATCTCGGGGCAAGCATGTAAATGTGGGTCTTTTCCCTTTTTTTTTTTTTTTTCAGGCTCAAAGCTCTCATTATCGCTTATTAGCCCCAGTCTACATTAAACAACCTCCCTCATTATTTTGGGCCACTGACTTAATTGAGTTGTAGCTTGTGAGATCTATTGCTGAATGGGGCTCGAACACAGGGCTCCAGCTAACTTTACTGTAAACATCCTCTGTTGGAAGATAAATCATGATTATGAGTATTCATACAGCTCTACCGTGAACAGACTCTTTGTTCTGAGCACGAATACTGTATCATACACTGATACCTTACCTCTGTGATGAGTATGATGCAAAATCACCATATGTAATGGGGGGAAAATGTAAGTAACAGCAGGTCATGTTTGCTTTTTAGTGGGTTTTAATGCTAATTTGTATTGGCTGAGTGGGTGGATTCCTCACCTACAATACAAATGAGGTGCACTGTTGCCTTACTGTCTTTCCTGTAGGATTTGTTACCCAGTCTCAGAATCACACACTCTCATTCTACCTGTGTGTGTGTGTGTGGGTGGGTGTAAATACGTTGACATCCATATTAAAATGGCTGTACGTCAGGGCATATAGCCTTGCAAGCGTGTGTGTGTGTGTGGATGCATGTGCATTTATGTGGGCATTGCTTCTCGCCATCACCTCCAGTGTGTATCTGAAGATTAACGAGGTGTGTTTATCCATCTGCACACTGCATATACTACCACCTCAGGTTTCCCTAATCAGGCTGCAGGTGGGTTTGCTCTGCAGCCCAGCTGTAGAACACTGAAGAGGTCTGGTCCCGGCGTATCTATAAATACACATGGTTTCATTTTCTCGCATTGATCTACTGTTTTGCTTTTTGAAGGTAGCTCTAAATGCTATCGGCAGGTGCAAATGGCTGTTGACACGGAGCAGCCTTATCTAAAACAAGCTTTAAAAGCCTGAGAAGGTGGGTCTAATTAAAAATAATGGGCTATGCGGCTGTCCATTTCACAGCCAAATATATAACCTACATTACACCTTGTATTAGTTCAGAATAACAGTTTAACATTTGCCTGAACATGAAGACAGTGGTCTGGGTTGCAAACGCAGGATCCATCAGACAGTGTTGACTCGACACAGCAGGAGAAACACAGGTGTCGCTCGGTTTCATGTAAGTAGCTCACTAAGGTGTGCCAATGAGCCCGAATGCAAATGAACTGGGATCCGGAACATCTGTAGCAGAGCAATCATCCACATTATTTGCTTTTCATGTTCTTACAAGTCAAAATCTTTGCTGTGAAAAAGGGCCTAGTGACACCGCTCAGCAGGTGAAGTTGTGGCGATACTGTTTGAACACTCACAGCTCGAGGCAGCAGCAAAGTAAGTCACCAGTGTGTAATATTCCCCCAACATGTAAATGAATGTGTTTGTTATTATTCACCAAAAGCCAAAAGGCAAAGCCATAGCAGGCAAAGTGGCTGTTAGAAAAAAAAAAAAAGGTAACACATAAGCCAACATGCTTAATACTATTTTACACCTTGCACATAATTGAAGTCCTAACTAAAGCCCTGGTCAACTGACTCAGACATTTCCCTTCTCACATATTCTTACACACCTCTGGGTGATGTCTAAAGAAGTTCAGGGTTCCACTGCATGTCTGAAAATGGCTCTATGGAGAAAAACTAAGTGAGAAAACACAACCATGTAGTACTAATGCAGAATGATTTAGTGATCGTATCATATAAACATTAGCAGAGATGCTGTTTGACATGACACAGGAATGTGTATAGTATTCATTTTGATGGCTTGTGAAAAAAACACTTTACAACAATTAACCTGAATGACCCAGAGCAAACATCAGAATTTATGACACATATCTTTCTCTTGGTTTCTTACTATATCTTCTATCTTTTTTTTTCTATGAACTCTATGTACAGTAAAGAAAAAACTAATTGGCCAATCTCAATGTCTTCATAACATTAAAGGCGGATGAGGCCATTTAAAATAATGACTTCACTGTCGGCCCTTCTAATGTTTTGCTGACTTTTCTGAGCTAGTTCTACAGCAGTGTTCAAAGCAATTACAGTTTTTTTTTTGTTTTGTTTGTTTTTGCCATGACATTGCAGGACTAAGTGAAAATAACGTATTTGTGTCATTTATTAAACTCATTCCAGCGAGAGACTGTTTTAAGTAGCACACACTTAATTGGAAGGTCCCAGTTTTGTCACATTCTCCTATACAAATTACATTTCCATCAGTTATAATATTATTAGTCCTGTTGATTAAAATGCAATGTTGGTTGAAGTAATTAAACCATTACTCGTTTTGAAATTAAAATCAACATTGAATTAACACTATTAAAAAGTGATTTCCTGTGGTAAACCGTTTTTTTTTTTTTAAGTCAGCCTGCTTCTGATTATCATTTATGAGGATGCTATCTTAAAAGCAAGCTAAATAAATCTCTGTACATGAAATCTGTGACTGTTAACACCAGAGAAAAGTTATGGTTGCATTGTGCAGAAAGCCACACACAGTATTTTAGTGATAATTATAATTAGTTATCTAGGCTATGGAGTTTGGTACCACACTGGACTGAAGTGTACTACCTGTGCTGGACTTACCATCTTTGCTGTGGCAGACTTTGTTGCCACGGATTAATAAATCTTACCAATAGGAAGCTTAACCAAAATGTCCCTGGCTTTTAAGAGCCACTTGAAACACATACATGAGTTTATATTATAATCCACTCCATTCAGACTTGATTGATTTGAAATACAAATATTGCAACCATAAACTCCTCTCCCAAGTCATGCTGTTAAGGGGGGTAGTGAATCGCTGTTAATTACCACAGAATTAAATAACACAAATGAAAGATATACATGTCCTACAGGCTCACTGAAGGATAAAATTAAAAGAAAAGAGTTGCTAAATTAGTAATTTGTTATGTAACTGGGAGATCATGCAGAGGTTCAGTATGAATACAGAGTTCATTTAGAGGTTTTTAACATGCATTTTGCACATTTGTTATCCAATATAATATAATATAATATAATATAATATAATATAATATAATATAATATAATATAATATAATATAATATAATGTTCTCCTCTTATTGTGTTGTACCTGAAATTTCTGCCCTTTTTTGTATCAATGTCACCTGCTCATATGAAATCATATGAAACTGGATAAGAGAAGGGGTGCAACAGTTTCTACAGTAGGTGTTGTTGGAAAGAACAGATGAGCTCATTGAAGCCAGAGTGGAGGTGGGTCAGTGTTATCTTTTCTTTACCACTTAATTCATGTTGTAAATTAACTCTCATTGGCTAATTAGCGAGCCGAGTTATGGTGGGAGCAGTAGTATTGCAGTTATGACTGGAATAAAACCTGTTGGCTCGTGTTGTGTTTATGGTGAAAAGGAACCAAGTTGATGCACTTTTGCAAAATGAAATGGACCTACTTCAACAGAGTCATTTTTAAGGGGTGTATATAAACCAGTTAGGAAAATCTGTCGCCAATTTTCCCTCTCGGTCACTTTATGCCAATTTGTCAGAGGTGCTGTTTATACTGAAACACTCCTCATAAACACATTTGTCATTGGGAAAAGAACAGTTTGAAACGTGCACTTTGTGAATAGTCACAAGACGAAGAGTGACAGACAAAAGTAAGGATTGATTTATGCCCACAGCAGTTAGTAGCAGGACTTTCAGCCCAATAGCATCCACACTAGCATGTATAAGTGGACAATCCCATCATGAGCTGGTTGGAAGCAAGAGCAGAAGTCTCTACAACTATCTTTGTATTACTGAGAACAAAGGCTCAAGGGAATCCAAATATTAGGAGCCCCAGGAGGAAATGAGAAGTGGTGGCTAAGCAATAAAAAGCTCACTGGGGGAAAGATTAAATGTGGTGTTATGCAACACAGCTGCTCCATACTATCTCACTTCGAGTGCTGCTAGAGTAATCCAAAGTTGTTTTTCCAAACCTAATGATATGCAGCAAAAAATTACTGCGCTCCATGTCAAAACATTTTTGGACTCTTATCCTAAAACTGTTAATTAGTCTGTGAGGCTTGCTTGTCTGAGTGCTTCAAGTAGGATTCAGCAGTCTCTCTTCAAACGTGTTGTAACTCACTTGTTTCTGCCTGATCAATGCCTTGTGTGCATGGTGAGGTGCGTGCTTGTAAGATTTGATCATTAGCATAATCAACAGCACAAAACTTTCCGCAGAAGGCTTCAATTCGTGGGCAGGTTTAAATCACAAGAAATATGGATGTAAAAAATGAGAGATTCAAGTCCAGCTTTCAAAAATGAACTGACACACAGAACTTAAGCAGTGTCAGCATTCACGTCTTTGACTTGTCATTGAGGTACCGCTGAACTTAGACAGATGTAAAGGAGGAATGGTTCTGACATAAAGGTAGGTGCTTAAAGAATGCTGCTAAGACAAACAGGCCTATGGCTAATAATAGAAGCTGGGGATGTGACATTCAATAAGATATATAAGCTCCATTTCAGATATGCTTGTATCATGCGTGGTTCTTACCACCAATCGCTTTTGAAGCTCATCATGTCTTCGTCACATACACATAGAGATACACAACAACACAACAGGAGTCCACCAACACTACTGCTGCAAAACATGGTGGTTTTTAGACTGCACACTGTGGAGGAATATTTTAAAATCATTTTTGCACCTGCAAGGATTTTTATGTCAAAGCTAAAAATGTATAAATGCAGTCAGAGAAAGCAATTAATGTCACATAAGGCTGTTACAGTATAACATCAAAAATGTGTAATTTCAAAGCTTTAATGAAACTTTCAAATAATTCCCAAAAGACCTAAGTTTGAATATCTGTTCATCTCCAGCTTAAGAAAATTGTAACTAGACCACTTTAATGTAGTTTAAGGCCATTCCAGTGGCAGTTGGGCAATTAAGATGAAAATCTAAAGAGAAGTCAACTCACTTTAAAACAGATGCTTTCAACATTATACTGACACTGCAAAAATGGTGCATTGTTAAACATATTCAAATTCCCTTCCCTGAAGCAAGTGGCACAGCACAAACTGTTTAGGTTAGAGACTGCGATTGGATGCTTTGTGAACTCCTGGTGCTGCGCTCTGAGCCGACTACCCGTTCCACAGGGAGGGCCGTGTGGAAATGGGGGGGCCTGTTTCGCTGTCCCACATCAACTGGCCTACTTCAAGGGATACAAAGGAGGGAGAAAAAGGAGGAAGAGGAAGGATAGAAATCACGTTGGGCTTCAAACTGAATAAATGGATTGTTGCTCAGAAATCTCTTCCGTGTGTTATCTCGTGTTAAATCGAGTGATTCAAGCAAAGTCAAATCACAGGTGCAAAAAAAAAAATAAAATAAAAGTAACAAAACTACTATTTACTTTGTACTCAGTGTCCAACACACACCTAAAGACATGTTTACAGATGGAGAGCTCACAGCTGTAAATGATAATTACAGTACTGTGTTTAATTTTCGTATTAGCATTTTTATAAGGTGTAAGTATGTCTGGTTCTTACTTTGTGTCTCTCTCCCCATCTCTCGGTCCTGTGTGTCTCTGAGCTCAAAGCATGTTCAATAGAGAAACACATGAAAAAATAAAACCCAATTATCAAGTGAAAGAGTCAGTGTAAGGCTTCGTTTTGAAGAAAGGTAAAAATAAAACGTAATCTACTGGCAATGATTTGCAGCACACGTAGTGTGTGTGTGTTAGTGGTTGTGTGAGTGTCTTTGTGGTGAAAAATGTGAAAAAGCCAGTAGAGAACATATTCAGAAGCTTTTTTTTCACATGATTATATCCAAACTTTGTGAGCTGCATAAAGCAGAAGCATCCAGGGTACAGTGCTCGAGGTTCATTAAAACAATTCGATGACTGACCAGAAAAACAGAGACACCTGGATGATGTAACACAACGCAATAACATGCAATCAACTAAATTACGAGCTTTTGTTGAGACTACAGGTTTGACTCTATTCGCTGCTATGTCATATTTTGAGGCTTTCCTTTGTAGTAAGTTGTATTGGAGTATAAAGAGAGGTGACAAAAGAGAAACCTGAATCAATGGGAAGAGAAAGATAACAGGTGAAGATGCATTTAAGCAATTAACATGTAGTTATGCTCTTTGCAATGTATAATAATGGTGAGAGGGTTTAGTCGATTTTGATTTTGGATCAAGATGGCAAATGGAAAAGATCTAAGTGCCTTTGAAAGCGGGTTCATTGTTGGGGCATGGAGCTTCAGTCACAAAGACTGCTCAACTGGCTGGTGTTTCAAAAGGAACAGTGACATCTACATTTAGATCTATGGGAAAGACATCAATGATAGGGTGACATGTGGTTGACAGCCCACATTTGATAGTGATGATGATGATGGTGCCTGTGCATTAGTGGGATATGAAAGGAACAAGAGAAGAGCAATAAAACTCAGGAAAGGATCAGAGAGTCTGCAAGAAGAGCCCCTCAGTTATTAGGTATTTTAGTAGAGTTGCAGCATGCACCCCTCATTAGAAAGGTGAATGAGATGAATGCACATTTGCAAGTTCAGTGGTGCAAAGACCATAGATGTTGGTCTACAGAGATGTGGGTAAAAAAGGGATATGGTCGGACGAGTCCATGCGCATGTGTGGTGTACACCCAGAGAATGGTACAGGCCTGAATGCTGACCCTGCAGGATAGAGTGGCTCCTTTGTGCTCAAATCTTTAACCTCATTACTTGACAGTGATTCGGATGTAGGTTTTAAAGTTGAGAGCGTGAATTAATAATTTATGTGCATAAGGTAAAAAATGATATACATATTTAAATAAATGGTGGCTCATGGTGCCTGTGCTTAATGGCATAACAATACCCTAAAGAAGAATTGACTATTTTAACTATTTAAATTCAGATACATGGAAACATGGTTACATAGCATAATTGCACAGGTGTAAATGCAAAGTTTGAGCATGTGGAGGGTAAACGTCAATCATTTATGGCCTGCTCTTCAATCCAGCTTTATGCATTTAAATTCAGGAGGCACCTGACAGCCAATTATCTGGTCCGCTGTGCAGACAATGCATTGAACTTCAACCTAGGAGCAGTAAAAAAAGACGAGAAAGCAGCAACCTCACAGACACGTGCCCACGTCTCTATAATCTCACTGTACAACAAAAACTGTTTTCATAGCCCAGTTCTGCTTTCCAGTGCACTTTGCTGAAGTGAAATGTCCTTTTGCTGTGGTGTAAAACACATGCATTGTTTGGCTTTTGTGTTTAAACAGATTGCCTCATTCAAAGCTGATGGAAATTACAGACTCCGCAGGAATCCTAAAGGCCTCACTGGAAGTCGACGCCTCCGTTTTTTGTGCACGATCAGCTCCAAGCTGTTGGCAGCACAACGTGAGTTTAGATGGTCCTCCTCTCTCCTGGGCGCAAAGAGTTTGTTATTGGAGGCCGACCACAGCGATATCCTGTGGTAGAAAGTTTGACAGTTATTGGCCCACAGTGTGGAGCAGACGAGAACACCAGTGCTTGTAGTAAAGTGGCAAGCCAGGGAGAGGCCGGCACTAAAAAAACTGCTTTCAATCTGTCATGGCATCAGCTACCCCCCACAGACTCAAGGACGACATTCAGCTGGGACAGCATTTTTTTTTTTTTTTTGGAGCACTTCTGGTGTCCACTGAGCCAGAGGCTTGTCAGACAAAAATGTCCGCCAGCACACAGGGCAAGCGAAAACATTTTAAGCCGCTAGAATTCGGCCGTTTCGAGCACTGCTTGTTTGCTCTCTATTTTCTTCCTCTGCCCTGTGGAGGGACATGACGAGAACATTCAGGCAGCAAGTGCTCAAGCGACAAAAAGGGATAATGTGTGTTTGTGTTGAGCTGAGCACAGCGGGCGAGACAAGAAAGCAATGCAGCAAAAATGTTTTCAGTGACGCCAAAATGTTCCTTTATTTTCTCCTCAAATGCACAGTCTTAACTGACCTGAATGGTGGTCATATATATTACATCATACGGTGTTATTTATTAGTCCGTAAAGTAATTTTGTTTAAAGCTTCACTTGCATTTCTACTAGATGAATATAATAACCAGTTGACTAATGTATGAGGTATTCCTTAAGATTTACATTTGAGGTCACACAAGTCTAATTATCATGTACTGTAGCACTGCAGGAAGAAGTGCTCGCTTTCAGATTTGGATGCCACATTAAACGTATTTGGCAGACGACATCATCTATCTGGCAGACAATACTGCCAGTGTCTACACTCTGATTATAATTTAACTCCCAGAGATACCTAAAAATAACTTCTATCCCGACTCTGTTGTCTCCAGTCTGATGCATGTCGACACATTTCATTCTGCGTTTCGGTTGACGCTCGCTAAACTCCAGCATTTATCCATGGCAATTCCACAGGCCAGATTATGAATTAGTCAGGGAATTCGGAGGGAAAACAACAACAGCATAATTAGGGAACTCCATCAGCGTATTGTGCATGCTCTAATAAGGAATTTGTTTCTTTCTGTAGCCCTCTGAGACATTTATAATCTGTATGCACGTTTTGACAGAGAGTGCATTGTATCAGCAAGTGAATATTTAAAACGTGTACATTCAGCTACATTTCTTGGCTGTTTTAAATTTTAATTTGATGCTTTATATTGAAGCTTTGCCAAAAAAAAAAAAAAGATCAGCAAAACTAGGAACTCCACATAATATTAGGAGATCATATAAATGGAATACTTAATTAAAAGAAAGGAAAAGAAAAGGAAATACATAAATAAAAATTTAATTCTGGCCTGAGACATGCTGTTTTGAGGTACATAGGATCCGCAGTCATGCCTTTTTGCCTCTAATGGCCAGAGAAGATGCCAGAGAAGTACATTTGGCAGTTTGTGGGGTGTATTTACTACGTGCATGCTTCCACTTCCCTCACTTCTTTACAATATATACTGTATTTTATACACACAATAGACTTTTTTTTTTTTTTTTAAATTCTCTTTTTTTGTCATGGCTTATTTAGTGTCATATAATGTGTGTTTTTGGGTTATTTACCTGTATATTCCCTATAAACTGGTCAGGTCTGTGCTGTGGATTTCTCTGGAGTTTGTTGTGGTAAGTACAATGCTGCACAAGCTGGTGAATGTTACGGAGAGCGCCTCACATCCTCTTCACGGCCTGCTGGTCAAACAGCAGGGCAGCTTTAGGCGTAGACTTCTCCAGCTTTTATCTATTCAATAAAAAAAAAAAAAAAAAAAAACAGGAACTTGACCAATTTTATAGATCAAGGTCTATTTACAGGTCTTAGTGAATATTCCTTTGTAGTTCCAAGCAAAGCTGCACAAAATGTGACAAATTCAGTTGGAACTGAAGGCTGCAAGGGCATGTCAAGTTAGAAAGAAATTGGCTTCCCACAGCCCCATGGCCTGCACCTTATCTGTGCAATAGGTCAGCAGCTCGAGTGGCTGTCGGTGGTCAAGTTGAATTGTGGACAGTGCAGACATCTGGTTCAGATAAAGAAAGACTGAGAGTGGAGCAAAGCAAGCAGCAATATTGTTGGTTCTGCTTCATTCATTCTGTTAGGAGTGTAACACTAAATCATTAGAGTACTGTTTTTGCAAATCTACCTACTTGCTTCCCGAGGATATAAGAAAATATTGACAACCCCTCATTATTGGCCTCATGCAGTGAACTTAATTATACACTGTCTGGACACTGGTCATTCTAATAACCACAGTTGCTAAATAAAATAATTCACTCTCCAGGAATACATCTTCTCATCTCTCAGGTCTACGTATGGTGTTTATTGAGAAGCCTCCTCTTACTCTAGCTGATGGATCGGTAATATAATCCCTTAGAGCTAATGGCAAGTCAGACTTATCCTTTGCAATCTCTGGGACCTGTGTAGTTGCTAAAGCAGCCAGGCAACAAACATTATTCATGACTAGAGCAGAGGGTATGCTAGCGTCTGGTCTGCGCTCAGTAATCAGTCATGTCGTCCTGTAATGCATTGGGAGTTCCTTCGGTGATGGATAGTCATCATCTCCTTTACTCCTTCATTTTGTTTCACGTTCTCTTTCATACTGATATTCTCCTTTCCTCAGTCATACACCATCTCATTTATTCTGCATTGCTTCATTTGTCTCTCTGTTTCCCTCTATGTTTGTCTTCAACTCTTTCTCTATCAGGCTCTCACGGTGTTAATATCTTGACCCACCAAATGTTGCTGAAAGCTCTGACTATACAGTAGTAATGGCCTGTGTCGACAGCTTCCAACCTATGAACATACAACATTTCAATAGTTCAAATAATTTCCCAGAAATACATCTCTGTAGGTAACTTAATCATCGACGGCTGGGCACAGTGTGATGATATTTCAAAATTAAAGTTATGTTTTGATAAATAGAGACAGAGATTTGTGAAAAGAATTGACATTAAATCACGTTATTTGAATAAAGATGACCCCTCATTTTTGCTTTATTTACGAACATCTACATATAGACAACATGTGCAACACCAACATCAGGAGAATTTAAAGGTTTTTTATTGAGAAAATACATGAAGACAAAGGATACATTGGAATATTTTACAATTTACATACAATTTCTGGGTATGTGAAAAACCAAAGCTGCCAAGGAATGCAAGGTATGTGTGGCAACCATGATGCACATGGTGCAATCGTCCTGTGCTCGTAGTGTCTAAGGTGCCTGACGACAAACGGACAACACTTTGCTTTCTTTATAAACTCTGGTTACTGACCACAATGAATTTAATTCATACATGGGCTGATTATGAAGAGTGGTGCTGGATCAGCTATATGAAAATGAAATGAAATGAAAAGAGCAAGCACAGTTTAAAAGACATTGTAACAAGGTTGGTGGATAACTGCTATTGCTCGGCTCAGCATTCTTCAGTGATACAAATAGTAAGAGGATGAATGTTATGCTTAACAACTAGCAATTCACTCAGTGAACCATTCATTCTCTGTTTGTTTTTGTCAGTTTGACAACTCTGATTTCAAACCCTGCCCCTCCCACGCGACCTGTCTGTCTTTGGTTTGCCCATTGTTACATTAAAGGTACATGAACTATATTGCAGCTTCTGTCTCCATACTGTGCAGACCTTTCGACTGCTGTTTTAGGTCACAACAATGTTTTCAGCCACATCCGTTAGGCTTGGTGTGAATTTCAGTCATGTTTCATTATTTCATTACAAACGTCATATAAAATTAGGCGGATCTGTCCGTGGCAGTGATAAAATCAAAACAAGTAGGAGCAAAACCTCATCATTTAGTGTCACTAGTGTTAGACACAGTCAAAAGAATTTCACAGAACACATATTCCTAGTAAGGACAGAAAAACCTAAAAAAACCAATAGCGCCGTTAGCCCACCATACATATTTTTATAACTCATACAAGATAAAACCCCCTGAGGACTGGAAGGGTCTGTTAAATAGATCCTAAGCTCCCTTCCCTGCCATTTTGGGAGGTGCTGCTCTGTTTCCAGTGTGAGAACCTAAGACATGCTTAAACAGATTATTACATTTTGCATATTATTTCCCCGGCAAGCTGCACTGATCAGTTTGGTCATGGATCAGGGGGCAGACGGGTTTAGCCTGAAATAGATATCGCATTGCTTCTGGCTTTCTGGCCTTATTACAAACCATTACAAGGCATTTTACACTCTTGCTTTTTGATGTCATTTTCTTGCCCCGTGAGAGGGGTTTTGTTTTGCTAAATGGAGTTCCAATCACAGCTCTGTTGCCTCTTTAATGAAAAGTGAATGGAAGGTAAAATAATGAGAAAGTATTGATATTAACAGTGCACAAAGCAATTGATCTATATGCACATTATGGGTTCATTTATTCAATTGTTTGGACCACGGGAAATCGCAACACATAAAGTAGCTGTCTGATTGGAACTAATTCAATTATCAAGAATGGACAAAGTGTTTCTTTGTGAGATTAGAATGAATCAATCTTATTCCGGTAAAGATGTCAACTCCTTAATAAACATCAAGCTTGATTCAAGGAAAATGTTTTTAACACAGCCAAACAGAATAAAGAGGTTTTTTTTTTTCATTCAGAGATAATAATCCATAATTCTTAATTCATAATAGTTTCTTTAAAAAAGTAGGTGGAAACAAATATGATTAAAATACTGATCTATTAACACCTAATGTTTATATTCAATTTCATATGCCACCATTTCTTGGGCATGTGCATGACAGAAATAAAATTGGAAAACAGGAACAAAGTAGATTTGACCAAATTTAACTTATCAAAATGTCGACTGAAGCCTTAGATAATCACATAACGACTCCTTTTGTAGTGAACAAGAAAGAACAAGAAAATCCATTAAATCACCCCTAAAGGACGGACTCGGAAAAACATCCACTCTTTAATGTAACTACCAAAAATCATTTGAGACCGGTAAAATACCTTGTTTAAGTTATTGGCCTTTAAATCTCGGGGGCTGCAGCGGCCCTCTAAGGGTAAAGCCTGTGACTGATGAAAGTGCTGCCTTGCTCTGATTTACACAACAGTATTGATATAGGATGTTTGATTAAAAGCGTTTTCAAGCTTGGAGCTGAGTGAAATGATCCGTAGGAGACGTGCCATGAGCAAGTGAGAGTCCAGTGGATGCACTTGGAGAAATTAAAAAAGAGGAGTACTGGCTATAGTAATTGCAGAAATGTTTCCCGGCAAGTGAGGAAAGGGGGACATGGTGAGAGGTCCGTTGCATTTTAAGAGCCTTTACACTGTGATAGAACAATTATTTAAAGAGGACTCGATTTTCTTAACTCTAGTCAATCTGCTAAAAGCAGGAATGGCAGCGCAATACGTCCAGTGTTTGGCCATGCCATGTTCACCATTGTCTATTTTCATGTGTATGCAATCCAATTTAATCTTTGTCTGAACAGTAACGTTTTGCTGAGCTTGCCAATTTCTCTTTTGCTACCTGTGGGAAGGTATAGTCAATGTTCTTAAATGCACTATACAAATGGCATAAATACATTACTTTCTTAAATGATTGACCTGCTTAATGTTTTAATTTCCAGAGAAACACAATATTACAGTTCAGCTCAGTTTGAGAAATCAGTGATTAAGTTCTTAGCTGGAGCTCAGTGGGAGACCAGTTTGTTAAGGCAAAAGACAGGTGTTACCCAGGAATACTTAAGTATTAGAGAAACAAATCACACATGGTTTCCCACAGAGAAAATGTCTGTTTTGCAACCAAAATGATGTGTTTCCCCCACCACCGCAGCACCTTCTTTCCATTTAGGTTCAGTTCACAATATCAATTACTGTACACCACGACATATGATTAGCAGTGTTCTCCATTGCAGGACGCCACAGTTGAAATAGGGGGGAAACATTAAAGTTAAAAATGCAGGCTAAGTTTAATTTCTCCTTAAAATGTTATTTATCTTCTTCTTTTACAAACAAGACATTTTTAATGTATTACTTTCAAATAAGGTATTAGTATAAACAATCAGAAAATGTCAAAAGAAGGCTGCCATTTCTTTTTATTTACAGTTTTAACTACTGTGTATATGGATGATAGGCCATGGTTAACTGTTAGCTGCTAGGCTTTTTCGCAATTTGAGCCCAATGAATCCTGTCATTGTTGTCTTGGAATATGTCCATATGCATTGATGGAATAACCTGGTCATTCAGTATATTCAGGTAGTCAGCTGACCTCATGCTTTGGTCACATAACGTTACTGAACCTAAACCTGACCAACTGCAGCAGCCCCAGATCATAGCAGTGCCCCCACAGGCTTGTACAGTAGACACTAGGCATGATGGGTGCATCACTTCACCCACCTCTCTTCTAACCCTGGTGCACCTGTCACTCTGGAACAGGGTAACTATTTGCTTAGTAAAATCCAGGCGATGACTTTTTTTTTTTTTTTTTGGGTGGGTAGTGTATTTGCATGAATCCCTGTATTCATCATCTTCCATCCATTAAAAGAATTTCAATGTCAATGTGTACGTGATAAAGTGAAAACATACTGTACTAGCACTTATTTTTTCAAGGGCTGTTTGAAGTGTGAAGGTTAGAATCATGTAAAGCATAAGAATTAATACGAGGCTGTGCGTGCCTGCGTGTGTGTGTGTGTGTGTGTGTGTGTGCATGCAAGCAGGATTTCTTAGCTGCTTTGTGCACTCTCTATAATTGAAATATGTCATGATCATTATAATTGAGAATTGAGGCATTCATGATGTAGCCACTTACGAGTTAAAGCATGTTACACAGAAGATGTGAGGGTTTTTTTTTATATCTGTGATCTCACTGCAAATAAAACCCGTGATAACTGACATTTCCATTAGGTAATATATACCTCATTACCGCCACACTCTTCACAAGCACACATAATATTGTGTATATCTCCTTTGCTACTGAAGAATTTACTGGTGAATATCTTCATATTTAAATACCTTGAATGTCAGAGAAAAAAAGAACGAGATATTGTAAGTCAGTGAACTGTAAATCCAAAAGTTTATCTTTTGCCTGAAGGAAAACATTAAAATCATGAAATAACAGGAGCAGGAGGGTAATTTCCATATAGCTGATTACTTTCTCGGCAGCTTACTGTTAGAAATACAGCTGCATTAATATATTTGTTCTGCTGTTTGTTTGTCTTGAGCAACGTGCTCTTAACATTACACGTAAATATGGTTTTCTCTAATGTGCTCTGGGTCTACACTGTGTAACACTTACAGATGAAGGTATTCGGAGCATCAGTCTCTGCTGATTTAAATGGCCACTTTTACCTCAAGTGCTCTTCACTTGTGCTGCAGCATGGCACGTGTTGCTGTATAACGTCTGTAGGTGGTGCTTAGCCTTTTGCATACATAAATTATAGCCAAAAATATGTTGCATGCCCGCTTGGTAACTTAATAACCCTCTATTTATGTTATTAAACTAAGAGTAAGTGTGCCTACTGACACAGGGATAGGGTTGGTTAGTAGCCTAGCTGTAAAGTCATTAAATCCTGCAATGCATTAACGTCCATCTGGACAAGAAAATAATGGCTGGTGCATCTACTGTATATGTTACAAACAACAGAAAAACATCATGTTTATTGCAGCCTTCTCTGTCTCCACCCAGGTGGTCGACCCTAAGGACCCCCGCTGCATGAGGTGTAGCTGCCACTGGATCCGGTGCTATAGGTGACTCTGTCAACTTCAGCTATTTTCTTCCTTTCGAGAACACAAACAGTCAGGAGCAGAGCAGGGCAAAAGCAAATTCATCAAAGCACATCGCACAGCGCCTTCACTAATAATGAAAGTGTGGAGAGGGTTTGGGGAGAGAAGAAGAAGAAGAGTTGTGTGATGTGTTTTGATGCTTCCAACAGGCAGCTGGAGCACAAAAGTTCACTCAGTGGTTATGGATAAGGATGTGTTGAGGTCGTGGATTCCTTCGAGCCACAGACTCATCCCCATCACGATATGAGGTCTTTTTGATAGTTGTGAAGTATATAAGTAGCTTTCCATTATGACAAACCCAGATGAAACTGGAATAATCAATTCTAAACTACATTTAATTACAGTTTGATAGAGAGGAAAAGGTTGGTGGGGGGGGAGGGGGACAGTAGCTGGCAGCGGCACACAGAATGGGTGGAGAGACGGCACAACAATCTCACTGGTCTGCTATCAGTGTAAAGTCATTTTAGTCATAGTATCATGGCTCATAAGCTGCCTTCATATGTTATTTTGTTCACCTACAGTGTGTTGACGTGCAGCCGTCACAGCTGATTTCTTAGCTGTGATTTAAACCTAGGTTTAGAAGACAGTTTCTGTAGCCAGGGTAGGATATTGGAGAAACTTGATTTCCCCAGGTACGTCTCTGCAAGAGCTCCCTGCCGTGTATAACTAAGAATGATGCCTCGTTTTAAAATCAAAGTCTGCTCAAAGTCCGACTTATTGTGAAGCCAACACAATGTGGCCTGCAAGAGTCTAAATACTCACACACACATTATCATTTTCAGTTCAATTCACACAGTTCGCACTTGAGCTCTGTCTGTCTTCCTGCACACACACACACACACACACACACACACACAGAACATGGTAATAAGTCAGGAAGCAGCATCTTCTGTAGCCTACTGTGAAAACCTGTGAGACAAACTTGCAAAGTAAGCGGATTCAGAAAACTGCTGCATGTTAACAAGGATTTGAAGTCGCTGCCGTGAGATCACCTCCTGAGTGCTCACAAGCTCTCTCTGATCCTATAATCAGCTGATTTAGTCCATGTAACCTGCACCACATGTAAACCTTCTTGAGTAAGACCTTTTATTTTCATTTTTATTTATTTAATTGCTTTACCACTGTCTCTTGCATCATGATGCATAGCATCTTCGCTGTGAAACATAATGGATTAAGTGGATTTGCTCTTTCTTTTGCTTTTTTCCCCCTCTACAATCATAGATAAGCTTTGTGTTGTCCTTCCACAATTCCACAATCAATTAAAAAATTAGGTAATGAGATGCTAGTTTGTTTGGCTTTCAACTGCAACATATCAGCAGGGTTGGTGCAAATTTGAGAACGTCCCTCCCAAACATACAATAGACTACAGTGCATCATTAGCATAGGTGTTTGTGTAGCAATGTTGTAAATGGGGCATTTACTCCACTCCCTCCTGAGTAAATTACAATTAGGTAAAATTTAGCAGTGTACTAAATTCACACACAATGAGCGCTCTGGTGGACAGAATTTCAGCTTCGTCTTTGGTCAAACATAACGTTGACAGTTACAGACTGGCAAAGAGAAGAGAGAAGAGAGTCTCCGCCTGCCAATTTCCAAACGCTGTCTCCAAAGTGAGAAGGAGATTCATATACTATAGGATTTAATAACTTTATAGATCCTGGTCGAGCCTGGCAATCACTGTATCGAAACAGTAGTAGTAATAAAAAAATACTCAAAGAAAACTCTGGTATAAAAGTCCTACAGTTTGCACATTCTCCAAATCGTTTTATGAGCTTTTATGTTGCTTTATAATATAAACCCACCAGCTAATGTGATGTTCACAATCCTGTAATACAGCAGCTGTGTCATACATCAGATTACAAATGTTAATGTTAAATTTGTATTTCTTCTTAACCCTTTGATGCATAGTGGTCACTACAGTAGGCAGCTATTGAAAAGCTGTTCTCTTGAATATGTATGGTTTACGGTTAATGAAAAATATTTCTCTTTTTTTTGTAGAAATTCTGCAGTTCATCAGTCTCTGGCTAGGTTCAATATTTTTGTAAAGTATTCAAATATGTTGAAATGTGGGAATTCATCAGATTAGCATTATTATTATTTTTTATTTCATAGCTTTCACACAGTATATCATTTTCGTTAAAAAATCAAACGCATGCAATCTTTTTTTGGAAGTCAATTAACCAAAGGTCCATCAAGGCATGTTCAATTGCATTGTTTTTTATTGCCTAGAGAGGAATAAAAACACTCAGGAAAAAATCTTGACTGATGTTCTCATAAGTCATGCATGAAGCCTTTACTATTTCAGTGGCTTATGGTGCTGCTTTAACCACGTTTAATAGATGTTTGACTAAATATGTGAAACCCAGTCTTAGAGTTTATAGTTATTTGTTGGATGCAGTGTGGTGCAGGGTTCAACACGCAGAATTACTGGTGCATCACCAATGTCAGGACATCTTAAACATACCACGATGAAAAAGACCTCCTGAAGAACCCCTGTCTGTAACTAAAGGGAAATGTCATCTTTTTAAGAAGGGAAAAAATAGGATATAATACAAGGGTGATCAGAGGAACAATGTTTAATGTGGTTTTAATTTAAGAATTGAAGACACAATCTGCTAATTTGGCAGCCTTCCCATGTCAGGCCAATGCTATGTGAGTGGGAGTTGATGTAAGAATTTGGCAACCAGAAAACAAGCTGACAGTGTATTTGAGTGTCAGTCTCACAGTTAGTCCAACTCGTTCATAATAGAAATGGTTTTCTATGTTACATAGATCCACCACCACAATAGATAAAAAAAATATTCAACTGCTTATATGACTGAACAAAATGGCCTCCATGATTTGAAGCTAAAACCATTCATCGACCTTATCAAAGTAGATATAGAAGACCATCGCTTATTATAGAAACCATGTAGACAGCTCTGCCATCTAAATGGGCTAGATAAATATTCAATCATTCAGTTGTACTGTGCCTGCCTCCCTGACATAGCGCACTCCACTGAATAGCACAACTAATTATAATAATAATTCACACACACCCCCCAAAAATAAGAGAAAATACAATAAAAAATAAAATAAACACTTCAAACTGAAGAAGCCACTCTTCCAGATCTCAACCAATCACCCTGCAGGTTGAGGTTGAGCATTGCTACACAGATTCTGATTGCTGCAGGTGCTGACGGTCAATCTGCAGGTTGAGTGCCAGTCCATCACACCATTAACAGGCTTTTAAAAAAAAAAAAACCTTTGCTACACGATGAACACCACGAACATTTCCTGTCCTAGAGTGCTCTTCATCTAAATGCAGTGCCACACTTTCAAGAATCCACTGCATCCAGCTTTTTAATTAAAAGGGGCTTTTTAAGAATGTGTGCGTGAACTCTGAATTTAAAAATGTCAGCTACTAGGACAAATAAAAACCGACAACCGAGTAGGTGCAAAACAAAAAGGTAGAGTTTGTTTCCACAACAGTACAGTAGAGTTTAATCTTATGTTTAGACTTCATCCACAGGCATGTTTACAGCATCTGAATCCATTGACAATCGAACAATTGAAACTTTTTTTACTGTTTTTTCACTTGTTCAAGTGGTGAGGAAAAACATGTTGTTTTATTGTTGTATCGTGAGTTGTACATGTTAGTTTTACTCTGGTCAAAACAATTGCGTTCAGCTCTTGGTGTGCATGTATAGAAAGGTTACAGACATAACACACATCCTACTCGACAATTACAAGATGAGAAGTCGTTACTTTCATTTATTAACAGCAAGCTCCTGACTCGCTCTGGTTTTGCACGTTACAGTACGTTGCTGAGTTGGCCCCGGGTGTCCATTATACCTGAATACTGCTCCTATTGATTTTAGTGGTAGGATGACCTTACTGGTCATTGTGCTCAGTTTCCACTCAGGCTATCTGAAATGGTTTCCAGTTTGAATTGGGAACCCTACTGTGTTCTACCCACATAGAGCCACAGGGGAGTCGTCCTTTGGTGGAGAATTTGGCAAAAATAATAATGCACCTGCAGGTCTGGAGTTTAATTTTCTGGATTTTTGATCCATTCACCATGACTACATGGCAACATGACAGGAACATAAATCATCAGGACAGAGAGAGCTGCAGGAACGGCTCTAACAATAGGTTAGGTGTATATCATTTCTGACTCCCACAAAGGCAGACCTGGAACATGTCCAGTCCACACTAATACAGTACAGACACATAAACAGCCTGGATTGCATTTATTCACTGTTGTTCTTGTTTCTAACTGGATCTAGTTTACTACACAAACACTTGTCATCACTAGTTACTGAGTTCTAAGTGAGAAAGACAAATTTAAAGGCTTAATATTAACTACTTGCTCTCATTAGGAACTGTTTCTCTGTCTCCTTTTTGTCTTTAGATTGTTCTGTTCTGGTCGTTACTCTTTGAAGGGACATGTGAACCTTTCAGAGTCAAACGTTGTCATTATTCATGCGTTACCTTAGCTTCTCTCTTTCCAATTAAGGTTATTACACTTTAGAATGGTCAACTTCCAAGCTGCTTGTTTGTTTACCTTTTTCCGTCAACCTCTTAGGGTTGAGAGGATACTAATTTGTTGAGATATTGATGATGGCTGCTTTCCGCTCAGACGGTCAGGTATCAATAACCATCACAGTCAACAAAACAACTGCTATAGGAGTTGTACTGTAGGGTCCACGATCCAGGATCCATGCTCAGTGCTGTAATATGAGCACTGAACAATTTACGAGAGACAGATTATCTTCACTGAAATCAGTAATTTAATTAAATAGTAACAAATATGACTTCCTTCCTTAACGTAAAGACTTAAAGGCTCCATAACTAATATTTAACACATTTTCTACATAATTAAGTGAAGTGTGATGTATCTCAGCTCTCATGTTTCTGGGTTACATGCAGTTTAAACATGTTATGATTCCCACATAACTACTTCTCAGAAAGGTAAGAAGTTTTGAGGATTTTGTCCCAGTCTCAAAACAATGTAATGTACAACAGCTGGCTAACACAATACCCAAGTTTCTTATTGGAATCAATCCAAATCTAGATGTCTGCCAAGCTTGTAGATAATGCTTTTAAGTAGTGCTGGTGCTTTGGAATAATGTTCAATCATAAACAACCATCTGGCTTTTTCTTTTAACTTTGACAAGGCCCTCTATGGTTTTCTGCATCCTCTTTGACTATGATC
The DNA here is from genome assembly GCF_900324465.2 of Anabas testudineus. Lineage (NCBI taxonomy): Eukaryota > Metazoa > Chordata > Actinopteri > Anabantiformes > Anabantidae > Anabas > Anabas testudineus. The sequence goes on from NC_046630.1 coordinate 13,440,742, forward strand.
TACAACTTTATTGTCCCATGAAGTATCCCAACCATTAACAACCTCAGAGTTCCAATCAATAATGCATCATGTTTTGCTTTACTGACTCCTTAGCTCATTTCAAAAAGACTTTTAAGAGAAATAGGTCCAAGGGCAAATTGTAAGACAAGATAGATGGATGGAAAAAAAGATAAAAACAAAGACAGAGAACAGCAAAAATTGACTGGTCCAGTAGGAAAAGCATGAGGTTCAATTTTACACATGGTTCCTACTCTGATTTGTCCTGCTGCTACATGCTGTCAATAAAGCTCAGGCCATTCTAAGAATTACTAACGCAGCTAAGCAGCTTTTCTTATATCTCTGAAAACAACTCTAATTCAGTGCTTGACAATAATGGTGTTACCTGTTTCACAAGGTAGGATTAAATTAGACTTTTTTATAGTATGAAGCAGTGTCCAGGCTCATACTCTCATTGCAGCAATATCACAGAATAGTTTAGATCGCCTTTGGAACCATTCACACACAGGTTTTGCAAGCAAATGATTTCAGAAATGCAGCACATCCAATTAAATATATATATATATATATATATATATATATATATTTATTAATGCTAATGCTAATCAAAGCATGTTGGCAGATTACCAAGGAATTATTTATAAAATATTCACTTTTCTACATTACAAAATCAGCAGCTTATCACGACTGGGTATACAAGGCTCACTCTCTGCAAGGAATCGACTCGCCACTTTATGGCAAACCTCATCAGAGAATTTAAATCTTTTACCATATACAGTACACAACATTGTGTAAAGATCTGAGTTATTTCTCAGAGGATGCTCATAGTGGATTTGCTATGACGTCACAGTAGATTTTGAAGCTTTTAGCTGAGAAAAAGGATGAAAGGACCATAACATATCCCTCTGCTGCAGCTCACAGGAAACAAAAACAGTGATTTTTTTGCTAAATATATTAAAGTATGACACCGACTTGATTTTATTCAGTGGGACTGCCTTGGCTAAACTTAAGAGTGCATTTTTTGCATAAAATGAGGGCTGTGCGTTTTGGCCCAGATTACTTAACCTAATCACGTTCCCAGTGAAATTTGATAGAGAGCAAATTGAAGAGAAACCACAGTAGCAATCAAAACCTACTTTTGTGTGCATATATGGATGTCAATATTGTAATAACACCAGCTTCAGAAAACACTAAATGTAAACTGAATCTACATTCTGCAGGGAGTATCACTGTCACTAAATGATTAAAAAGTGTAACTAGTGTAACTAGAAATGGGGTTTAGACAGTGTTGGACTGAACATGACATCAGTTAAGATTAATGATGGTTGCATGTCACCTACATAAGTGAATTTTATTACAGTGCTGAGGTTAAAAATTATGTTTAGCTCGTTAATCTTGTCTCCTCAAAACTATGCAAATAAGGTGCAACTGCAGATACGTTTGGAAGCTTTGACATTGTTACAATGCCATATTGCAAGGTTGGGGTGGATGGTGTAAAAAGCCACACCACACCAGTTCAAGTCCAGAATATGGTTGGGTTCAGGAAACAAATGTAGGCAATAGTTAACTTTTTCTCTATTAAGCCAGACTGCAATCTTTCTTTAACCAAGTGCTTTAAGTAAATTAAATAATAAATAACTAATAAAATACTATAAACAGAAGATTAAGGTTAGCTGTGTTCCCAGCTTATTTGTTCTTTTAAACAATGTAAAATGAATGTTCTAAACATTTTAACCATCACTCAAAATGTTGCTACATCTAGTGTTATAACATTACTTTTGCCTGTTTCAACTGATTAATTTATGCACCCTCAACATGATGCCACCTGGTTGTCTGGGTACTACCTACGTTGATTTACTAAAGAACAGCATGTCACAATTAATAATTCATAATTACTGTTTTCATTAGCTGGGCTATCCATGTTCCCCCCTGGCAAGTGCAGAAGTACCCCAGGCTGGTAATCACTGTTCTAAGGCTCCATGCATGCTGGCTCATCAAGACTGCTTACTGTCATACATGGAAATTAGTCTGTGCTCATATTATTAGTTACACCTGAGACTTCTGTCAAGTCACAATATCTGCTGGGTTATAGGCGTGCAAGATCAGCCTGCCCTTAACTACCTTTATTACACTCACCTGCTGAGGTTAGCATACCTGACCTTGTTAGAAAGTACATAAACTGATGCTTGAGGAAAAAGCTCCAGCGTCTTCTTTCTAGCTAATAAAGTTCAGAGTAAAGGGAGTAATGTTTTTCTATCCACCCTCTTTTTTATGTGGGTGTGCTGCTTCCCTCTTCTAAGATTGTTATTTTTGGTTGAGCACTCATCAAAGACATTTATTCAGTCTAGCACACTTCTGTCTCTAGTGAGCATATGCAATATCTGCACGGTTTATATAACACTTTCACAGTGCCTCTGAAAACATATGTATCAAACATCAGTAGCTGTTTATCTGTGAAATACTTCATGTTGATTGGAAATTTCTCAAATATTTCTTCACGGTTACACAACGAGTTTTCTCAGTGCACACGCCAGTGTCAAGGTCACAAGACAAACATGTACAGGAAATGCGCCTGATGTGCATTATTAAAAATCCATTATCTTCACGTTTCATACTCTGACACCGATTTGTAAGAAGAAACATGAAAGTGTTTACTTGTCATGACCTAGCACTTGTGAACTGAACAAGAGATTAAGAAGCAATTTCTCTTTGTCTCCATCTTGTGCATTTTCATGAATTATTAAATGTGGAGTAGCAGTCACTCGGCAGTCAGGAAAAGGAAATCAGTGCAGATGGGAGACTTACCTAAAAAAAACTGAATTGGAGTTCAACTCCTAATGAAATGCCCCGAGAGGGAGGGAAGGATGAAGCGCGGAGGAGTATGAACAAAATTGAATGTGTGATACACTGTGAGGAGCTTGATGCATTGGATCCACTTTTCCTTCACCTTGTGCTCCGTTTTGTCCTGTATAGGTGTAACATGCATGAAATTATCGTACAGCAGTCTTTAGGGCAAAGGTCTGACATCCAATCCCACTTTCTGATGGCTGAACAAAGTCTTTGACGAGAGTAAGAGGGGGCATGAGAGGACACACAGATACTGTATGAAAATCTCTTGATGTTCTTTCAATACAATTCCATGATTCAAATCTGTGGCCACACTACCAGACTCTACCAGACACCACAGTAGTGGTTCATCGCATTCAGTCCACTGTAGTGATACAATGATATTTATCACATTATCAGTCAAGTTAAATCAATCTTGAGAATTTCATTGAGAAGTTTATAAAAGTTAGTGGTTTATGATGGAATACTGAATACAGCAAACATGGTTATGGACCTGAGAGAACTCAGCTTACTATATTTCACTCAAAATAACCCAAAGAAAGTCAAAGAAATATCAATAATAAGTAAATTACCGCAAACAAAAACTAACATTTACACAGAGCTTGCACTTTTTGCCATTTTGACACATATATTGTTTTTAGGAAGTGTAGGCCAGCTGAATAGGTCTGTTTTTCTTCACGGGGCTGATGCAGCAGTGAAATAAAATACAGTCTCCAGAAACATAACCGCTTTTCCATTTTTTATACGATTCTAAAAGTTATTGCAAAACTTCGGTCATCAAATCGTTACTTTTTTAGGAAAAGTCAGCAGGCTGACTTGGCACGCTGAATGATTTGTTTTCGGGGAAATAAGTACCACAATGCAACCAATAACCACAGCAAACTAAATTGAACTGACAGTGGCTTTAATTATATGCAGTTATGCTCTGACATCTACATTTAAAATGTGTTGTTCTAAACTGAGAGTTTTGTGCAGTGTGTCCAGGCTCAAGGGATGTATCTGTTTGGCAACTGCTGTAAAAGTCAAATCTTCGCAAGCTGTGCGAAAAAGAGTTTTGTCACTTCGCTCTTTTCACTAACAGTATGCATATAAGCTTGGCTTGGGCAGTGCTGTCTCTCCATGACAATGACAGTGAACATCTGGTGTCATTTATACTCCAGCTGCGAGTCTCAGTCATACTCAACTGACGGCGGGTGTGTTTGTCTGTAGTCTGACAGTGTGTTGTTCCTCAGAATTGTGCACTACAGTGTGTTGTTTGCAAAGCCCATTTACATTTGGCAAAGCTGTGGTCGGATTGCACCTCAGACCCCAAAACGGTTGTTTAAACAGCCGCTTTTTAATTCATGCCCAGCTGGTCTCGGCTGAATGTACATTTCTAGGTTTGTAAGTGTGATTACATGCCCATCACTTATCTTAGCTCACTTTACAACGGTATAGTATAAACACATCAGTCAGACATTTAAGGTTACTTCAGCATTTTGATACTTAACCTACTGATTTATTATGCAAATTTTAAAGGGCAGATCCACCAAATTTTTGCAGCTACTGCAGCAGAGAGCTATTTTAATACAGGGAAATGTAACGACAAGAGTGGGACGTGACAATGAAAAACACACTTTAAGGCACAAAAATAGAAAATGTGATACACTAAATTGCCAAGAGATTATTTTCTTTAGTTTTTAAAGCATCTCAAATTCGTGCTGCTGTATAATATTCAGATGGTAAGCAGTTCTGCTTAACGCTCAACAATGTCACAGATACTTCAGGCATGGCAGTAATACGAATGTCAAACTCTTTCAAAGTCACTGAGAACTGAATTTTCCGTTTTAAATCATATCTGCCAACACATTAAATCTTGCTATGACCTGCCCGAGTCATGATGGTCGTTCTGACTCGATAATGCACATGAATTAGTGTGTGACCCTGATCTGGTGTCAGTCTCACAGAGTCCTCACTCGTACTAAAGACAGCAGCAAAGCAGATCCCATATCAAGCTATTTCACCCCAGAGGGGCTAACAAGCACAGGGCACCAGAGACCAGTAACTAATCAGTCATTTCTGTCACCTTCTGGGGTATGTTCTACTGAACTTTTAATAACCTTTAAACTGCTATTTGATTGGAGGTCATGAGCCTTTAGGCAGGTAGCCTCTAATTGGCTCATTTTCTCCTTTCCTCGTGGTGACATTTTAGGTCTTCACATGTCTGTCACTCTGTCCCCCTGCTGACTGTAGCTGTCTCTTCCAACTAGAGGCACAATCTCATCTGAAAAAAACAGTGGGAGATTCTGAAATCCACTCTTATTTTGAAGTGTCATTGCTGATTTTTTGAACTATTAACAATACATTGTAGTACACTGGTTTTCTTTCTTGGTTTTTCAATCTGATTTTTCTATTGTGGGGGTCAAATTAACAGATACCATAGAGATAGTTTCCTATAAAAAGCAAATAATTTTTATGCTGCAGCTGATGGAAATGTTGCACACCTGGATGGAAGACACATGCAATGAATAAAGAGTAAATGACAGGCTAAATGAGTCTTATTAAATAATCATAAGAAACTCAGCAGCCCACACAGATCAATGACGACATGCTTTGTCCTTGACTGAAATCAGCTGAAAAATAAACATAACTATATCCACCCACATCTGTCTCATGAGTGTGGATTGTGATTGCTTCCAAGTAAGATGGTTTCATTCTGCAAGTATGCTCCTAGGTCCTGTTCTAGTACATTTTATGTACTGTAGTCTTTTCTTATAAGCATCTTAATAATAAACATTATTAAGCATGGTGGTAAAAAGAGCAACAAAAAACTTGTTCCGTTGTCCATTTTGTCATTTGGGACTGAAAATCAACCATCCTGCATTCTCTGTGTGTTAGACACTATCGTTTGTCAGTGGCCATTTGCCATCTCTTGTTGTCCATTTGTGTACCTGGCATGCAGCAACAAGACTTTTGTGCCAAGAGAAGGCTTTTGGCCAAACACATCCTTGACTGCGAACAATAATGCTGCACATATGGCGATAGAAAGGATGGGCACCGTTGATGGGCTGAAGAAGCCATCTAACTTTGGTCTGGATGTATCACTTGGCTCAGATCAAATCAAATCTCGTTTTGTATGTTTGTGAAAAACCCCAATCGGACAGCAGACGAGAGTTAATTCGTTGGCCTGAAACAATCTACCAAGAAAGACAAAGCAAACATGAAGGGAGCTTTTCACTCTACACTCCACTTCTATTGCAAAATACTTTCTAGCATCACACCCCACATCTCATGCTGTCCTCTCTGTTTCTCGTTTCTCCATTTTGTGCCATTGCTTTCGCATTTATTTCTTTCTTTTCATCCGCAAATAAAGTATTGGGACCGGACAGCGGACTTCTAACCAATTATCTGCCTTGACTAGCTCTAAATTTTGGCATTTATCACCTGACCAATTAGTGGCCAAGAACAGTTGAAATGTAAAAGAAAAAAAAAAGTTTTAAAAATTAAATGTGTGTTGGAAAGAGTGGTGGCTGGCAGTGATAAAATAGTCACAACCATTTACTTTAAGTGTTAAGTGTTCGGTGCTTACTTTTTTGAAGGACTTTTACTTTGTTTAATTGGTTGTCGAGCCTTGTGCAAATTAGTTTCTTAATCATTTGCTGGCTCGTTATTTTTAGAATCTCACATATCAGATTCAATAAATCAGCTTGTGTTTACGTTTATGTTAAGTGAATCTAACATGTAATTATCACGAACAAAGTCGCACACAGATGCAGGATTTTGGACCTATGACACATCTGGTATTGAATTTTATACAATAATAACAAAGTTACTGAATGTTCTGTACTGTAACTTTGTCCAAGTCTCAAAAACACAGCAGAAACTCAACAGTGAAACTCTCAAGCTCTACAGCTTTCATGAGCTGGTGCAGTGGCCCTTCAGAAACCTTAAGCCTCCAGGGAGATGACTCACTCAGGGACAAGCTCGGCATTGTACAAAATCCTCACCAGTTTCCTTTATATCTGCACCACAAGCTCTGATCCTCACAATAGATGCAATGGTTAGTCTATTTATTCTCTCTCATGGCGTGCTGCTTAACAAGATGTTTTTGATTAAATTTGAATTGGAAAAAGATTGCTTTGCCATTGTAACCTTGTGGCAGGTATTCATTTTCCCAGCTTCAGACACCAGATCTCCAAGGGGACTTTCTTCTGCACTAAATTTTCCAATTTAGAGTGTTTGATGAGCCCAGATTCACTTTTATTACTGAATTCAGCAGTAACTTTGACCGACTTACTGACATTTCTTTTATCTGAATGAATTGATAATAGCTCACACCAGAACAATAATGCTTTCCTCTGACACATGCAAAGGCTCTGTCTTTATGTCCAGCTATTCTACATGTAACTCTTGTGATATCACAACTAAAACAGTTCAACTCACACAAAAGTCCCATTGGTGTAAATATATACATAAAAAAAAAAAAAAATACAATATCATTTCTTTTTTAAAGGACACGTAAGGGCTTCATTTTCCATCTCACATAATTCCTTTGGGTTCAGAGAAAATCTGTTGCACTAAAATCTGACACTAAGGGGAATTTGCCTCTGTCATATTTCTGCAGGAACAGCGTTAAAGACCTCTGCGCACCTCCTTTTCATACACTCTTGTCTGTCATCTCCACAATCCTCTGGTCCTTTTATTTTCATTTTATGTCCTCCCTCTCTCATGAATTCACTGGATCGCATAGCTGATATCCTCCCAGAAGCCCTGTTATCAGGACATTTTCAATAGTGTGGTTGAAAATAGAAAGGAGTGGTTGGCAGGTTGCCTTGCTATTGTCACCTTTGGGCTACAGATATGTATATAAAAAAAAAAGAAACCCTGCAGCAGCACGTGACTTTCACCATGACAGCGCAAGACACTGAGCTCTTTATTTTACTGACTTTAGTTGTGACTAATATGAAAAACAACTGTTATCACTCTGGGTTGAGTCAATATTTAACCAAAAGACCAAGAATTCAACACGATTGAGTGCTCTCACCACCTCTAATGGAGCCACTGATGGAGACACAAAATTGCTTTTTCAAGCTGTGTACACAACCACTTTTCATGTGGGTGTTCAGTGAGATTGTCCTTGTAAAATCTTGTAATCAGTTAATGTACTGTAAATATTGCTTTGCGGCGCTCAAGCAGTATAAGATTGCTTGACTACAAAAACAATAGCGATTAATACAATAAGCATGATTTATTTCAAAGTGATGGCCGCATTTCCGGCCATGTCTGAGTTTATGATCACACACTTTAGGGCGCCGAACTTTTTTCACATATTTCAAATTGGAGCTTCAGCCGTGTCTTCATCTCAGCCTGAAGCACTGCACGACATCAGCGTGAACGTAGGCCTCGAAATAGATGACGGCGGGGCTTTCGAGCAAAAAGATAGCTATGAGAGTGCCTGTGCAGTCGGAGAGGATGTCAATTTACTCGCGATTGCCAGAGTGGCTATCTCTTCCTCAAAGAGGTGGGTAAAATCTTACACCTTTCCCAGCACAATCTGGATGACTGTCATCTCAAGTGTTACCACCACTCCAGGACTTTTCAATTCAGTATCAATCTATTTTTGAAACTTGAAACTGAAAATTAATAGAATTTTTGGCCTGCATTCATCCTGTTAAAATGAATTTAGAGTGTGCATTGTCGAATTTTAAACAGTGTGTTTAAGCAACATTCAACATACCCCGGCTACTTACTCTATTTAAGTCTCTCCTTCATGTTTATTTAGTTTACTGGATGTGCTGTTGGCCTGATACAGGTTCTATGTGCTGCCAAAACAGAATAAATGAGACATATTCACTACAGAGCATCCACACAGAAGAGATCCAATTGTACTTGAGATATCATTCATTCAGTGTTTCTCCCATTTGAGTACTGTAATAGGCTTCAACTCAGCTCAGCTAGAATAGCTAAATATGATTTCCTAATACATAAAAAGAAGTAGAGACTGGTGCACTCAGGGTTGATTTTCTTAGCTTCTTCAAAGTAAGATGTGCACAAGGTGCCGGGAAGTGGAATTCTGTCTTTTTGCTTCTGCACTAGAAAAATTAACTCAGGCTGATAGGTCTGCATTTGTCAGCAGCAGCGTGAATATTTAGCGGTGAAACACTGTCAGAGGTCTTCAGAAACAATTACACAGGCATGAGCAAAAAAGAAATAATAATCACATGTGCTGTCATTAGGAAGTATTACTCATGAACATGACCTCGATTCCATAGAAGACCAGACTACTATAATGCTCTGTTTTCTCCGAAGCTTCCAGAGAAATATTTGAGCAAATTACAGATCATTCAAAATCTCCTAATTAAAATGAAACACAGAGAATACATCAGCCTATTTTAAAGGCCTGTTAATTGGCTCCTTCAATTAAGAATTCATTTTAAGAATTGGTTGTTTTTGTGTTTGGTGGTTTGTTTGTTGTAGATTGTTAGACTAGAATGTATGTCTTAGGTCATTGAACATTAAATAGTAGCATCCAACATAGTAAATAGTTTTAAATGAAACCTTCAATGTGCCTGTATGAATTTTACTGTATAAACAAATGTATTACTATTATTGCTTTTTTTTTTTTTACATGACAGACTGTCCACACACTGGTAGTGAAGTAATTAAAGATTTAGAGTAGGCAACATTTTATCACCAAAGTTAGGTAAGAGACCCTTTATGCTTCCTGTTTTTATGCCCTCTGTGTTTAGTTATCGTATCTATGGAATGATTTGCCCAACAAACCAAAAAAACAAAAAATAGAAACAAACAACAACAAAAAAACTTCATAAATTTATCTAAATTATTTGCAAATATGGCTAAATATTTGTGTCCATAGTTAATATTTGTGTGTATAGTGAAAAGTGACATATTGAAAGTTAATTTCCTTAGCACTGCAGTACTGGGAACTTTATCACTCATATTGTCTCAACATCATAATCAATGCTATGCTAGAAAATGGAGTGTGAGTGTGGGGTAGATTAGAAGAAAGGATAACATGTCTTTCAGGCCAGCAGACAGCAGCCTGCCAAATCCTGATAACTATCTCTTTTTCCATTGGGTGTCCATTCAAAGCTTTTCTCTTTGGAAATCGACCTTATTTATTTATTTGTTTCATGTTCACCTCCCAACTGGCACGGCTATAGAGACTTTACCTGGAATGTACATTGACAGTTCCCAGGTGTCTTGGCTGAGCAGCGAGCTTATTGGAGAGGAGAGCGCAATTTCTTTCTGTGTGCCAACTCTTCGCCGCTCACAGATTATGGAGAACGCTGTGAGCATTTTTCTTATCTGTCACACTCTAAATCACAGCACATCAACAGAGATTGAATCACTTTCTTTTATTACACATTATCTAAGCAATTTATAAAGCAAAATCCATAGCACTGCCTTTGAAAATATGTAGAAATGGAATGCAGCTTTAAAATAAAATGAATTTGGTATCTGTTACAATCAGTATGACAACAATGGAATTTTTATTTAGATTAGATTTTTTTTCCAGGTTGTATTTTCACTTGTATGCTGTCTGAATACCATTAGCGATTACCATCACGTATCATTATCATGACACAACACATGTTTTATGCATGTGTACTTCCGAATAACAAGAGCATCTTTAAATTTGGTGTTTTACTATGTTTAAAAATACAGACATGCCATCTTCTCCTGTTTCCCACACTAATAAGAAAATGATATTAGTTATAGCAAATATATTTGAAGACATGCATAGGAAATGGCCATTTTTGTACCAGCTCCCAGTGAGTCAGCTGCGCCTCACATGCTCATATTGTACCATTAGAACTTCTTTTGATTGCCACAGGAACGGATAAACCTCAATAAACAAATAAGATTTTACCTCTTTGTAAAATCTGAGATCATCACAATGAACAGAGTTAGCAGCTAGCAGGTGGCACGATGAAAAGAAATGATGACAAAACAAACATGTGAAGTCATTCAATAAACTGAGAAGAGCTTGTTAAAATCCCCAACTAATTAAATTTACAGATTTGCAATTTGGCAACTTTACACTCGTGCAAACATTTATTTTCTGGAATTAGTGATGAGCAAAGCTACTTCATATGTTTCCAGTGTCATTGTCAGTAATTTTCAGGCAAATCATCCAGTGTCTGCAGACGGCAAACTGTATGATCCCTTAGCAAACTCTGGATATGAATTACAAATAATTTTATTTTTGCAACACTGGAAGATCTGAAATATTTCCATGTGCTGAATAAATAAATTAATTTAATTGTGATTCTTGTTGAATATATCCAACAAAATAAGATCAACATACTTGGTATGTTAAAAATCCAGCAGAGAGCTGTTTGTAAGTGTTTAAATATTTATCATTGTCATCCCACAGAGATAAATGCCTGGTCCAAGCAGGCCATTTAACCGCTCTGTAAATATACAGTACCTGTTTCAAGGATTTTATTTCTGTTAACACTGCAACATTTGACACCCTTTATCCTTCAGGGTTAATGCACTGCTGTCAGCAATGGGTTGACATGGTCGCCTCAGCAGTTAGATGAAGTTTGTTTCTGTCAAACGTAATAGTTTCAGTAAAAGTAGGCTGTTTCTCACCTTCTGCAGCAGACACAGGGCTCAGTCAGTGCTAAATTCTTCTCTTCTGCCACTTTATGTATGAATAGAAGGCACTGTGCTATTTTATAAATGTTGTTTATGTTAGATAAACAGACTTAACTTCCAGTAAAAGCGCGTGACCCAAACTCTTTTTTCCTTGCTGACTTAAACTGCTAAATGCTGAACCTGACAGCGGATATGACGCACCTGGACCTTCATATTGGTAAATGATCAGATGGGTCTTTTAGTGCACAGAACACAGAGGCTCTAACGCTGCACTGAACTTTAAGAGTGACTAATGAAAAGCAAGACGAGAGTGTAGTGGAGTCTTGACTTGGGGATATCTAAGACCAAGTTTTTATTACTTTTATTTTTTTCTCCTTTCCTGTCTAAAGGTTAGCTATGTTTGCTCGCATCTAAATCTAAAAAGAAAAGTTGTCTTTATTTATTTATTTATTCTCCTCCAGTCTCAAAAAGGTCATCCATACTGTTAGACAACTTCCACCACCCGGTGGCAACTAGGGTTTTTTCTCATCTCTTAAGTTGTTCTAGGTTATACACTTATCACGCCGAAAGCTTTTATAACTCGACTCAAGTGAAACTTTTAAAAGTCAAAATGATGCATCATTCCTTTTACAGTGTGATGTTTTACATGTATAGGTCATACGTACTGTCTGACTGGTGGTTTTAGCAGAAGCTGTTGTAGTTACATTTTTAAAGGGAAATATTAAAATATAAAAATATGATTTAGTGCAAATAAGTCATCATTTCTGAAGGGAACGACACCTTTTCTTTGAGATAACACAACTCTTTGCTCTGCCTGCGCACCTGCACGACTTTGACATCTGACAGTTCATTGGAAAATTCACTCACACTAAAAATAAGATTCAAAGACCCCCAAATATAAACCTCCCTCCTTGCTGCTGCGCTACCTGCTTTATTCGTGCCTTGTGACTAATGAGAAACCAGTATCACATGCCAATCATCATTTTGCCATTGACGCTGGGGATAAGCTACTTAGTCAATTATCTTCTTTAAAAATCTGTAAAGCGCTGTTTTATGATATTCTTCATGTTTTTTGTGTTTTTGCTTCACTACAAGACTTCGACTAGCTGCAGTCAAACTGGCTAAAGTTATCATGACTATTATTCTTTCTGGAAATGCAGAAAAGCTTGAATCACTGAGGATTAATATGTTTCATGAGTCTTCAGTCGCTGACATTTTCTATGAACATCACAGAGCTGTCATTCTGGTGCTTCAGTCTTATTGCACATCTTAAAAATATATTTATTTACCCACATAGGCCTTGTTCTGTATACTTGTCAAATTAACACCGACTCCCTCCTTCATTTTCTCTTTCATCTTCGTCACGTCCACCTCCCACTTCCTCTGCAAATGTCCTTGATGATTTCCACAGCCCCTCCTCTCATGTGACTCCTAAAGTCTAACCAAGAAAGTTACTGTAGGATGGGAGTCAGAGTCTGGGCTTTCCTAAACACCCAGTGCACATAATTGATCATAATTTACATCAGTTATAACTCTGCAGTCCCATCAGTGGGACTAAATAGTTTGCTGTCTCCCAGTGTCTCACAAATTTCTACACTAAGTTATGTAACTGATGTCAAACAACCTCATACATGTGTTTTAACCAAAACATGAGAATTTCATACTGTACCTCAGATACAACACTAATACGTTATTAAGTTTAATATCTGCTCGGGCCTCTTTGACCTATGAAGATGAAGCGCTGGGATAACTTACAAGTGTCTACACTTCCCTGGCTGTTGCCTAGCAACAGTACAAACTAATGTTGATTAAACTACTTTGAATCAGCTCCGTCAATCTCCCTCCTTCCTTACACCATTAACATTTTTATTTGACACTTATATAGATTGGTGCATCTGTCATGTTGATGCAGCTTCTTCCGAGTCAATTTCTGAACACATTCATCCATTTTGAGTAGCACCTAGGAAAACTGAAACTTTTTGACACGTTTGAAGCATGGTGGCTAAAATATTGATGTGTGAGACAACCTCTCCCGTGGCTTTTTTTTTTTTTTCTTGCATGTTCTTGGCTAGTTTTTAAAGCAGCAGGGTGGTACTTTATAGGACTGGTCAGGCTGAAAAACAAGCTTCACAGTGTGGTTGTAGATGTTAAGTCTTCATATTTTATCACAACATTTATTGTAGCATTCCATCATGTCATCTTTATTATTTCGCTGCATCAGATTTGCTATGCAGTTATCTAGTTATATATATATCTTTCGTGAGTACCTGTTTTCTAATCAAGTGTGAAGCAATTAAATCATTGCATTTTACAACAGGAATGAAAGATGAAAGTTATGACTTATGAAGTTCTCAATGAGAAGTTAACATTCAGCGATGTTTAATATTGTAGTGTACACTCTATTGAGATGCTTTCTGTATTTGTTTTTTCAAACTATGGCTCACTTTTCTACATGTACTGCTCGTAACTTGTTCAAGCAGGCAGCCTCAGTGTTTTGCCCTTCCTGTCTGACTTCACAGATTTCTAATTCCACATGCAGTTGAGGTGCTCTGGTAAAGTACTGCCATTATAAAAACATTTTATTACGTACTGTAACCCTTGAAAGCAAATGTGCAATGGTGTGCACTGACTGAGAATGTCTAAAAGCGAAAGCCAGTCACTTTTCACAGTGTTTGATCTTTGCGAACCTTGTGGATGTGAACCATCCTCATTCAAATAAGCACTTAAGGAAATACTTCCCATCAGCCCAATAATGGATCAGAACAAGAGACGCAGAACTGAACATGGGTTCTTATTTTATATTTTGCAGTTTGAAATGGAGGAAGTCAGATTTTGAAATCTGGCATGTGTGGGTTACAGGTTATTAGAAAACAGATCACCTGTAAGAGCTAAAAAGAGGTGAGGTGAGTGTTGTGCTTCTCCAGCCTGAGAGAGAACAAGGCTCTCAGCAAACAAAATAAATTTAAGTTATATACACGCAGTATCTGGACGCAAAGACATTTACTGTGCAAGCAAACTTATGATCTCACTTTTTAAAAACATTTAATCAAAAACAGAGCCCGAATGCAGTGTTATTGGCCCAACAGACCATCTTTCATAGCCACCGATCAGAGGACAATGATGTTTATGATCTTGTTAAGATGTCCTGCATAGGGCATAGAGTGTAGAGAGTACATATCAAATAAATCTCTCCTTTCTTTTTCTACTATTTCTGCTTTGTACTCCTTCACTTGCCCGATTTGGTTGGGAATTAGTTTATTGTTGAATAATGAAGAAAAACCACAGCTGTGGTTGCGTTTTTTTGTAGTACCCATAAAATAATTACCAATATGTTGTGATGCAACATATTTTTTGAATGAATGAAGTGTTTAATAACAAAAAGCCAGTTGCAGCGGGGGTAGTTAGGATGGCTGGAGGATGTACCGTATAATGTGCAGGACTGAAAAACAAACTGCAGACAAGTTTGAGTCCACAATATTATTCTGAACTTAACCTAACCATAAAAAACTTTAACAACACATTTGGATGTTTTTCTGCAAGACTGGAAAAAGTATAGTACAAATATCCTTTACCGGTGTAAACTTAATTCACGTATCACTGTATTTCTAACTTGCCATTTACAGTATAGTTGCTGTGAATATTATGTTCCCTACAAAAAACATATTTGTGATTGCAGTTTTGATGTTTAGATACAGAATTCTTAGGAGACAAGGGTAATGATTTCCATAAGTGTAGCAGTTTTAAGTAGCAAACACTGTACATACAGTATACACCACACTACACAGACATTAAAGTTAACAAATGCAATGGCACGTAGACCATCAAGCTGTTAAACTGACATATCGTCACGTATTTCTCTCTTTATTCTTCCCAGATTATTTTGAGATGAATGCGAAGGATGGCTGTCCCATTTTTAAAATTAAATTTTTATTTAGAAATGTGGTCTGTTTACATTTTGATCAGATTGTGCCTTTAAAAACACACCATACAAACATGACATTTGCTGATGAAAGATTTATTTCCTCTGTGGCCTTCAAAGGTGATTTTCTTTTCTTTTATTGCTCTAAATCATCACTTCCCTCTGAAGCCTCTATGACCGCATCACATCTAAGACCAGGATATCCTCCTGGCATCTTTTTTTTTCTGCCAGTCAATCAGACAGCCTCTTTGTCTCGGTCTCTCTCACTAGTTTGTATTCCCTCCAGTGGTGGTGAAGACCCTGGAGGCAGGATCCTGTGCAGTGTTAGGCTATTTCAAGTTGAATGATCGCCCTCCACACTGTGAAATTTAACTTGTTTCAACTTAAAAACTCAAGACAAAGGGCTGCCTTAAAATAATACGTCAAGTAAACAAATGCAACTTGCTCTTCTAACACAACTAAATGTTATCTTGACTAAGTATTGTATGCTGTGTAAACTAATAATTCTTAATTTAGTTGATTTAGAAAAAGTTTTATTTGGAAAGTCTGTTGTACAAACATCAGTCTTGCTTGAATCTGTAAAATATTCCCAGTTTTGTTGTCTTATACACCCATTCAGACCCTCATTCAAAACTTTAGTTTGTGTAGCCTTGTCAGTCAGTTACTCTGTCAAAAAAGCCACACATGAAGCATACTGACTACAGATATGACTACGGAAGAACACATTTGTTTCTTGGATTTGCAAAAAGTGATAGAATATGTAAAGAAGAGTTTAGGCTTTGGTCAATAAACTGTCATCAACTTGCAGATCCTTTAATCGGGCAGAGTTGCCGAACCCGAGAAAAGAACAACACACACAAAAGCAAACCGCTGAGGCGACCACTCCACCTCTTCCGCTGAATGAGATTTTTATGATCTCTCTTTTGAGCTAACTGAAATAATCCTGTGACATTTATCAGCCTTACAAAGGAAACTCAAAGAAAGCATTAATCTGCATCAAATTTAAGTCAAACCTCTCACAGCTCCCAAAGAAACACCTGGCAAACACAATTGCCTCACATTTCATAAGAGGCCAAACAACTATGCATGTTCAGTTAGCTGTGTAATAATGGCACACACCTTTTAGACTCTCACGTAGAGGGGAATATTTCAAAAACGAGAGAGAAAAAGAACCCAGAGCTACTCGCATTTAGACTCATTAATTATTCAGCTGTTTCCCCCTGTGTAAATGGAAAAGCAATATAATCAAGGCTTACACAGATTTGTTTTATTTATTATTGGAATCCCATCTACCACCCTCTTCCCTCCTAGCACCTTTTTTTTTCTGTCTCCCCACCCACTCAGTTTCCTTCATATTTATTCTCTTTGTTCCCCGTGTCACTGTGCTGTTTCACAAACGCCCTCACCCTCCTCCGCCTCCCCCAATGTACTTGAGATGTAACTGAACTCTCATCTGCACTCAGATTAATTCACTATTAATAAATATTTCACATATCTATAATGGGTGACATCTTCCTCTGGTTTCAATTACATCTCCACTGACTCTTCTCTCAGGGCATAAAAAGGGGGGTGTGTGTGTGTGGGGGGGGGGGGCAAACATAAGCAACTATTTAAAATGTTGTTTACATTTCAACAAATCAAGTAGGACCACTAATAAATATGCTCAACAGAACCTCCAGGCCACAACAGTATCACACTCGGCTCTTTAAAGATTTACTGTTGATAATTGCACTCATTGCCATGCAGAGCAGGATCAAATATGGTATTACAAAACAAATATTACCAGAGCAGAATAGCATCTAAAATTAACATAACATACAATTTCACCACAGTTTCCAATTAACATTACTGCAAAACACTGTCACCTTGCCTAAATGAACATCACAAAACCCATTATCAAAACGAATGGAGAATCAGCATTACGAAATGAGATTCAACTCAGCACAAGTCGTTGCATTTGAATTTAATTTCCTTCTCATTCCTACTTTTATCTTCCTCCCTCCTTTTATCCTCATGATGCCAGTTATTAAATACATGCAAGCCTGTCATTATGCATTCATCTCAGTGAAGGGACACTGCAAGGCTTTATTAAACTTCTTCCCATACTCTCTGCTTATAAGTGCACTTTCTATACTGTACAAATCTCCTGTAGTGGCTGTGTAGTGCAGTGGAATACCATTAAAATTGGGTTATTAATTGTCTCAACTGTATGGATAGTAACGACTGTGCTGTTTTTTTTTATATTTGACATACTAAATCTTTTTCTGAATTGACAACCTTCTTTATTCACCTTTGTCAGATTATTTGTGATGTGCTAGTCCCTAGGTATTTCATTCTTAAAAACTGCTGTGGCTCCCTGAACACTTTTTGCCTTTGTGCTGACACAACACCCACTATGATTTCCACAGTGTTTCCCTGCCCTTTACACACTGCATGCTTCTGCCAAACGATGCTGTGCCGCAGTCATTTTAAGAAGCCAACTTTCTGTCTCCTTCAAATCCTAACATTGATTTTGCAGAAAAGTAGTCAATCGCTATTTAGAGTGGCATCAGAAAGTAGGTCGCTTCACTTTTTTAGTTGTGTTCTACTTTTAATTTTAAGTTAATAAAATTGCCATGTTTGCCCATAAATCTACATTTAATAACCCATAATAACAAAATGATGACAGAGTGAAAGCACAGGGAGGAGATTTTTGTTTTGATCAAATTGGTTCACATCATTTTTCTTGCCACTCTATTTAGGACCCCTTCTGTAGGCTGGATTCAGCAAATGAACAGCAGTATGCCATGTTATAGTCCAATGTTTTGTCCAACTCCAAAATGTCATTAAACAATAAATGTAAAGAAATAAGTAGCTCAGATTACCTCTGGAGTTCTCTGGAGGATACAATGAAAAATATTATTATATCTAAAATAATTAAAGAAGAAAAGTGTTTGCATCATTCCACTCACCAGAGTTTGACTGTATAGATAAAAACATATGTGTTTGTAAAGTGTGAATGTTGTTTATAACTCCTAACTCCTTAGTAACTGAAAAAACAGGTAGTTAATAGGAACAAAAGCAAAAAAAAGAGAAAACTACACACAGGCATTTATCAGGAGAGGTCAAATAATTGAGTTTTCTTTTAATGAATGAATTTTTCTGTTTTGGTTTCGACAGTCATCATTGTAGGGCAGATCAGTAAAACATTTTTCACAGCTTTTCAGGACCTTTACAATGCTATTCGTGATTTCATTCTGCAGAATGCATTGACATTGGCATGTAAAATATGTTTGGTTTTTTTTAGCAATATATCCAATTGACATTTTGAGGCAGCCATATTGCTGTTATAGTATATGGCTATAACAAGCCTGACAAAGGAGAAGGTAAAAATTTAATATTGCTTCGTCTTGAATTGCACTGTATGCTGAATGGAGTCTGTCATAATATCTTTCTTAAGCATTATAGGTGAGATTAACGCAGAATTGAGAAAATCTGTAATCATCATTTTATTTGATTTGGTGTCATCTTGTTTCTTTAAGGATCACAGTCATGATTTGCAGCAGTAGCATTGTAGTGTTATTCTATATTTACCATCAATCTGTCCATGTGACATGTGATATTCAGGTTGTCACAAATTCCATCCAATTGGTGCTTATGGGTTGATTATTAAAGCCTGTGTTGACAGCACAATAATTGCCACCTTTAATTGCTGCCATTATTGACACTGTTGGTGAAGCCAGATGCTGCAAGAAATAAGAATGCAACACAAACACAAAGAGAAAGACTTTCTGAATATTATCACCACTAATGACTGCACAACAGTTCTGCCACAGTAATTAAATACTTGTATTAGTACTGTAGATACAATTTATTGGATGGAGAACCCAATAATCCCAATGCCTCCATTCGTGGATCGTGAGAACTGCTGCTAAAGGTTTGGAGAGAAAAACATCTGAATGTTGCCTCCATGTCTGAATGAGCAGCCTGTTAACTTTACTGTAAAGGTTGTGATGACAATTTTACTAGTTCCTCGTAACATTTATGTATTACTTGCAACCAGGCACAACTGTGAACTGCATATAGTAATTGATGGACATTCACCTAGGTTTTTATCTAAAACTAACTAAACTAAGTTAGGCCTTATGAAGTGAAGAAGTGAGGTCAGAATGCCACAGAGCAAACATGGGAGCTGTGGGATTATTTCAAAATAACGGTGAAACTGCAAGACTACAGGCTGCAAGAAAATACACCGGATGGGTCAGGTCATGGCATGGCAGCTCTGCCCTCGTTGTGTGTGTGTGTGTGTGTGTGTGGGAAGGATGCGAAAATGAGTCGATGAGAAACAGAGTAAAAGCGTGCTGAGGATAAATAAGGTAGAAAAGTGCTATATAAGTCCAAACCATTTAACAGAGGCCATGTTTCTGTTTAACAAAACTGCAAAAACATTTGTTTTTATATGCAATATACAGTACTTGCAGCCTTTCTATTAACATAATGAGTATATATATATTTCATGCTGAACATGTCGATAAAATGTTCCCAGGCAATGTATTTATTTTCTGCATAAACACCTGATCTTGCATTAGGTTACAATATCAAATTGTTGCCACTGCTGTATTATTAAAATTTGTACACGCACAGCGTGGTTAAGGTAAGATAAATACTGTGGTCTGGCTTAATAGACGAAATGTAATGGTGATTTCAGAGGCAATATGCTAATTTTTTGGTGTTTGATAAAACTTAAAATCTTTCTCTATCCTTAACCAAAACCTAACCAACCACAGGACTGTGGCAACAAGTCCTCCAACCCAAACACCTATAAAGGTAGTTTGTCCCTTAGAGTTTAAAGTGAAATTGTTTAACACCAAAAAAAATTAAATTATTTTGTAAACCAACCACCCATCCCAACCTCTACCCACCATGGACATTGTTTTTAATTAATATGCCAATATTAATTAAAAACACACTTGCCCCTATTGCTATGCACACTATTACATAGTGTGCATAACTGCAACAAGTTAAAGTTGGTAATAATAAAGTTAGCACAAACATTGTGTGTGGACCTTTTGCAAAAGGGCAGTATCAAATGTGGGGTTGAACTCAAGTCTCTAGTGTAACAGTCACTTCTGTTTTAGAAATGAATTAGAGCACAGTTTGTTAAAAATGATGCAGTGTTGCATCAGTACATAATCTACTGGCATACCAATGTATTAATCTTGTGTATAAAGAAAGAAAAAACATTAATGATCCCCATTGTGCAGAACAACTCAGTAATGACTCTAAAACAACACAACAGCAATCAATTAATGTGTCACCAAGAAAGCATCCACTTAAAAAAACAGATGTGAGAATCACATTTGCTGCTACATTTTTAAACGTACTGAGATCACACATACCAGAAAATGGCCGACTGTGCTTTGACACACATTTTCTCATTTACAAACCTCTGCCTTTCCCTAGCTTCCCCTTTCTCCTTTATCTCTCTGTCTCGGTACCATTGTGAGTGCAACCCTCTAATCTTTTCATCTCCCATTCTTCACTGGTGGAACAATGTGTCCTGACAGTTGACAACGGTCTTTCCTCCCAGGAGCATAAACAGCTGTGACTGGTAACCTGATTAAGAGGTCCATGATAGCATCTCATGTGGAGACTGAAAGAGTGAGAGAGTGAGAAAGAGATTGGGATGATAGAAACAAGAGATAAGAGCCAGAATGATAAATGACCTACAGCACCGGTCTTTGGTTCCTAAGCCCTACGGAACATCGCACTGCAATTGTGTTTTGTTATACATGCATAGAAGTACACATGTAGGCATCACCCAAACCCATGCTGGAGGCTGAGATACACCAACAAACCACCAATAAAACCACAATGCTTTTCTTAAAGTTGAGGTGGATAGTGTCTGTGTGCTTTATCCAAGCTGACCACTACAACACTAAAACCGCCAGGTGCTTTAAATGTTGTTGCTAATCTGTGAATGCATATATGTAAAACAAATTATATTTTCATGTTAAATATGAATGCATTTACACATGATAGTGTATGTAAAACATACATTATCTAAAATTACCAACTCAGAGTGCTGTGTGTGTGTGTTTGTGTTTGTGTGTGAGAGCGGTGTGCCTACAGCTAAGAGGTGATGCGTGTCTCTCCCTTTGTGTCGAGGTTTTTTTGGAACCTAAGGGCTGAACGACAGGGAGGACACCTATCGAGGAAGAGACTATAACTGCTCACGCCGTGGACGCTGCTGTGGTTTCCACATGATTATCAGCTTGAGCTCACTGTTTTAATAAATATTGATGATCTTAATTTTTTTATTTTATTTGTTCTTTGAAACCATCCCATTGCTCCCACCTGATCATAGGAACTTTATCTTTTCTAAATTTGTGGTTCTTATATCGCTGGCGTATTTGGCATACTTTTTATTCTCTTTACATTTTTTAATTAAAATGTAATTTTACCTCTTCCTCCTCAATCCCCACTCCCCTGCCACATAACTAGTTTGACCTTTTTAGTGTTTTCAGTTGGACAACATGTTACTGTACATGACTTTAAGGTCAAAGCATTGTCTTTCAGTTGTCTTGTCCTATTTCAACCAGTTTCTCTGTCTGCCTACCTTTTATGGCTCCCTCAGAGATTAAGCACAATCCCTCACTCCCTGATTTTCATTCTTTTTCTGTTCTAAGCTTTATTGTGCTCTCAAGTGTTTATTACTGAAGAGCTTTAGAGGATAGAGACCTTGATAAAAGATGGAGCTTGTAGACCAGTTAGAATGAAAGATAAATCCCCTTCATTTCAGAGTTATGAAACCTAGTTGGTGTGACATTTTAATTACTTAAAAGACAAAACTATCCATTCTGTTAGCCAGCAACATATATCCTTTAACATACATCATAAATCCTATATCCTATAATTTCAAGTAAATTATATCTATCCCAAAACCAGTATTTGCCCTTTCATTTCACTGCTGTTTAACATGAATGCTACACTTGTCATTAGGCCCATGAATCAACAGTTAAGAAACATAATTTGTCAGAAAGTGACTGCAGTGAATTTTTGACTTTTTGCTATTTTATAGAGATAACATTAAATAATTTGCTTAAAAGTAAGTGACAAAATCCAAGTGTTAAATGTTGCACACTAGTTCAATTAGCATTTTAACCAGATTTTGACTGTTGGCTTCAAAGAAACATACCATTACCCAGCATGTTACCCAAAACAAAGGAAAAAAAGATAAGAAAGCTATAAGAAAACTATTCTCCACAGATCTAAAAACACACACAGACATTTCTGGGGGAGACAAACTCTATAGAGAAATCATTAAACAAAGATTATGAGTCCACCATTGGAGGTCTTGCTTTTTCAGCTTCAGCTAATATAGAGCTCATTTTCAGTTCAGTTTCTTTTGCAGGAATCTTTAGATTATAGTATACTGAGTAGACAGTATACAGTCATGTTGTGGTCAATTGCCTACAAGCTGGGTAACTATGCCACACACTTTGTGGAATGGGGTGCAACAGTAATTGGTAAATAATGATTATTTATTTGGCTTCTTCGGCTATAATATTACAGTTTACTATAGAGTATGATACCAAGCTTTGAACATAAATTCAACCTGGTTATAGTCTGGCTTGAAACCTTTGTCATACTCTCCTCTCCATGTTTTCCATCTGCTTCTTCACCTCATCATCAACTATGAAATAATGACTTAAAATACATTTGAATAAATCTAAATATCTGACTACATTGTCTTTTCTCTGTTGCTTTTTCGACTCACTGTTGGAAATGATAATCTCACATTCCACAGTTATGCTGATGACACCCTGTTTTACCTTAACAAGTCAACCAATTCTGATACAGCTCAGTGGTGGATCATTTTGATATTATGTTTTAGCTTTTAGAAGTTGTGCAAGATGAGTAGTCATTAATGTGAAGCCATCTACTGAAATGTCTAAAATAAAGAATATGAGAGTTACAGTATTCCTGCCTTCAGCATGCTCTGCTTCTTTGTCACCAACAAACCTGGGTTTAAAACTTCAGAAAGCAACTATTACTATTGCTTCTAAGGTAGCAATTTCTTTAACCACGGTCAAGAGCAAATATGACATGTAATATTCACCCTATATAATATCTTGTTTTTTGCTAATGGTTTGGGGTTAATTAATAGAACACAATTGGAATTTTATTCTGTAACATATCCTGTTTCATTCTATTGTTATTATGAATGTTCTGATATGTTTGTCTTGTTGTTTCTTTGTAAAATGTGCATGGTCCATGCATTGGTTTCTAATATGAATTAATTTAAAGGCAACCTGTTTGTTAATAGCACTGTTGCACTGTTTTCAGAATTAAAACATACTTTGGGAATTAACTGTTGCTTTATGTTCATTCAAAAATAACCAGCCAAGCCGTGCCAGACTTTTACTGGCACAGAATCCCATCATGTATTACACATTCCAAGATTGGTCCTCTAAAGTGGGGAATCATAATTTTACACTTCAGTCACGGACACATAACACTTTTATAGTTTGGTGGTAGGCCCAACGGTAACTTGCCAGCCAAAGGTAATTTATAAATTAGCCTAAGCTAATTATTTTCATGTGTTTGTAGGTGATCTCCCTGGGTGTTTTTGTCCAAACGTATGTTTTTGGCTGTTGTTTTGCTTTGGCTTTGTTTTTTTGTTTGACAGTTCAGCTCTGCCTTCCCCATATCCAGGTCTTCTTGTAAGCCAATTGGTCCTGTGATGGGCAGAATGAGGCTATGCTGTGCTGTCCTGTGTTCTGTTGTAGAGAGTCTGGAGACAGTAAAAGCATACAGTTAGTGTTCAGGGTACAAAGGTTCTGTTTCTCTGCATGCCATCTTGTTAGGCGCTTACTAGCTGTTGCTACTCCCAGTTGCTCTGTGGTACATTGGTGATATTGTAGCGAGAATATCTACTGGAGCAAGATGATGCCATGACCAGGTGCAAACCATGTGCCCAAGTAATACCTGTGTCTTAAACCTGGGAACTTAGCAGTCTATGAATAAATCTGGTTGTCAATAATAAATTTTCCAAACAATTCCAGGATATAGTACTAGTAGAACTCCTGGGTTTATGGGTTATTAGGGTACGGCCATGTTTTATCTGATTTGTGTGCTATCAACCACAACCTCCAAAACATTAGACAAATGCAAAGTGATCAGTCAATGCTAGTTAAGCGATAAGCACATGAGCCTTCACCTGTTTCCCATGCTGTGTACAGTACCAAATGTTTTTCGATAAGAGTCTCAACAATCCTTTATTGTATGCTACATGTGCTAGCTTTTCATATGTATAGTAATGAAGCATTACTATTTACTGCAAATGCAAATGTGGATACATATTAGTGTATAGAGGATAAATGCAGCATTACAGGGAGTGCAGAATTATTAGGCAAGTTGTATTTTTGAGGATTAATTTTATTATTGAACAACAACCATGTTCTCAATGAACCCAAAAAACTAATTAATATCAAAGCTGAATATTTGTGGAAGTAGTTTTTAGTTTGAGCTATTTTAGGACGATATCTGTGTGTGCAGGTGACTATTATTGTGCATAATTATTAGGCAACTTAACAAAAAACAAATATATACCCATTTCAATTATTTATTTTCACCAGTGAAACCAATATAACATCTCAACATTCACAAATATACATTTCTGACATCCAAAAACAAAACAAAAACAAATCAGTGACCAATATAGCCACCTTTCTTTGCAAGGACACTCAAAAGCCTGCCATCCATGGATTCTGTCGGTGTTTTGATCTGTTCACCATCAACATTGCATGCAGCAGCAACCACAGCCTCCCAGACACTGCTCAGAGAGGTGTACTGTTTTCCCTCCTTGTAAATCTCACATTTGATGATGGACCACAGGTTTTCTATGGGGTTCAGATCAGGTGAACAAGGAGGCCATGTCATTAGTTTTTCATCTTTTAGACCCTTTCTTGCCAGCCACGCTGTGGAGTACTTGGACGCGTGTGATGGAGCATTGTCCTGCATGAAAATCATGTTTTTCTTGAAGGATGCAGACTTCTTCCTGTACCACTGCTTGAAGAAGGTGTCTTCCAGAAACTGGCAGTAGGACTGGGAGTTGAGCTTGACTCCATCCTCAACCCGAAAAGGCCCCACAAGCTCATCTTTGATGATACCAGCCCAAACCAGTACTCCACCTCCACCTTGCTGGCGTCTGAGTCGGACTGGAGCTCTCTGCCCTTTACCGATCCAGCCACGGGCCCATCCATCTGGCCCATCAAGACTCACTCTCATTTCATCAGTCCATAAAACCTTAGAAAAATCAGTCTTGAGATATTTCTTGGCCCAGTCTTGACGTTTCAGCTTGTGTGTCTTGTTCAGTGGTGGTCGTTTTTCAGCCTTTCTTACCTTGGCCATGTCTCTGAGTATTGCACACCTTGTGCTTTTGGGCACTCCAGTGATGTTGCAGCTCTGAAATATGGCAAAACTGGTGGCAAGTGGCATCTTGGCAGCTGCACGCTTGACTTTTCTCAGTTCATGGGCAGTTATTTTGCGCCTTGGTTTTTCCACACGCTTCTTGCGACCCTGTTGACTATTTTGAATGAAACGCTTGATTGTTCGATGATCACGCTTCAGAAGCTTGGCTTCTGAGTGCTGCATCCCTCTGCAAGATATCTCACTATTTTTGACTTTTCTGAGCCTGTCAAGTCCGTCTTTTGACCCATTTTGCCAAAGTAAAGGAAGTTGCCTAATAATTATGCACACCTGATATAGGGTGTTGATGTCATTAGACCAACCCCTTCTCATTACAGAGATGCACATCACCTAATATGCTTAATTGGTAGTAGGCTTTCGAGCCTATACAGCTTGGAGTAAGACAACATGCATAAAGGATGATGTGGTCAAAATACTCATTTGCCTAATAATTCTGCACTCCCTGTACTAATATACACATATGTCCACATTAAATATCAAAACCCATGACGTGCATTAAATTCAATATTTCCTCCAAAACAATAGTCCAGCTTCCACATCAATCCACAAACTACAAACGCTCCAAAAGGCTAGTCCCTCATGCTAGAGACAGCCTTTGAATAACTCTTCTCTGGCAGTTGTTTCTGCAGCCTCAGGTTTGTTAGTTGAAGGGTCTGGTTTGTTTCAGACACCATCCTTCTCTTAAATCTCAGTCTTTTTCTTTCCTGTCCTTTACTAACACTGACTGCAACAATGTCAATCAATGTCACTTTCAGTAAGACCTAAAGCACTACGGAGTGAGCTTACTTGCAAAACTATGGTCCCGATTTACTAAGATCCCAAAAAGCAAGGACTAAATTCCATGTGCTCTCTGGAAAAATTGGTGGGTGTTTCATTGTGTGTGATCTACTTAGAAACATGAGTTATCAACAGCAGGTGCAAACATTGTGGAGACAACTAATGATTTTTTACAAATCCTACTTACCTCAATGCCAGCAAGCTCTTTACACGCCATCTTCTAAGTTTAATAAAAGAACACTACTCCTCAAAATAAATGAATCATGTAATGACCCTGTGAAGCATCAGGTGTAGCTCATCCGACTGGCTCAAAATTGGATTGCTGTTTGTTTTCCAACATCCCAAATGTATTAACGGGTGAAATACATGCATTCCATGATGCATTCTTTCATTTCTCCTATGCACATATTAAATGTGAAGCAAACATATTAAATACAGATGCAATTAAAGCCACCACAGTTGTTTTGATGCTTGATAAATAACATTGTGTGTACTCAGTGTATGTACTTGCATTTTCTCATCCTCACATCTCACTTGCATATTTATCAATGTAGCTATTCAGCCAGTGCACCTTAGTGCCGAGTATCATAAAATCCAGCATGGATATTTATGGTCCACATAGAGTAAACTGTAAATTATGTTTTAGTTCGACACTATATTAATTTTAAGGCATTGACTACTTCTGAGAAAATAAAGCATAATGTCTCAGAAACGCTTTTGATTAAAGAGTGGTGTTGTGTTATATTATGTGGTCATACTGTTCGGTGCTTTTTTTATTGTGCTGTGTAATAAACAAGTGACCTGTGGTTTGTATTCGAAATTGTAGTTGCGCTTCTTTTTACTTTCTCTTCTTTTATCACCATCCTCACTGAACTGTATTATAAAATAAAGATCATTGGAGGCAGTAAGAAAAAAAGAATTATGCAAAGTCTGTCACCTTTTTTGTTCCAGATCTCTGTTGAAGGGCTGTCACAAGGTAGAGCAGACATATTGAACAAACAGCACTTGAAAGACCTTTTTGTTTGTAAAATCTATGGTGACAGCTCATGATTTTGCTGTGAATGTGTCTATCCAGATGCATCCATTACAGTCACTTTCATGTTCTATGTATTACTTTACTTTCAAGGAGATTACAGGTTTTATCTGCACTGACGACAGCAATACAAAAGATAAACCAGAAGCAAACCTACTATTACGAGTTGCAGACAGGCTTTCATTCTAAATCTGCCAATGGCAAACTTTTGGAGGGAAAAAGTACAATTAAATCAGGGGTTTGAATGTCGTCTGGTCTAGTGCAGAAAGTTTGTTGCCATTAATAATGTCACATAACTAAAAGTCAAGCAAACAGCTTCAATTTGGAGGATGAGGCATTCAATGACACATTTAAACACATTTAACATTAGAAGATGTCAGTGCTATATAAAATGCAGTTAGTAGGCAAAATGCAACCTCACATTTCTTCACAAACATGGGAAGGCTTACGGTCTGTATTTTCAATGAGACACATGCTGTCTCATTTGAAAGTTAAAACTGAAGCTGTTTGGGCTCCTTCTCGGGTCAGTATTGACTTTCTCTGCTCACAGTGACCATTGGAGCTTATTTGAAATCCTCCAGAAAGCGTGCAGACCATTCGAATGCTGATGCTGTTGCAGTTTTCACTGTATTACATTTACATCTCCTTTAGGACAAGGGGACAGTTGGATTTTGCAGTTGAAAGATGATTTTGTGTTTCATTTAATGAATCACCAGAAAAAAATCTGACCATTCTGACAACATTTAGGGTTCAACTTTAAATCAAAGCATGCAGCAATGTCCACCTTGTAAATACCAATTACTGTAACATTTAAATATTCTGTAGAAGATAAGGAAAGATTCAACCTCCTGATAAAAATAGGGATGACACTATAATTGGACTACTGGTATCGAGAGTATTTCATAAGCCCCTCGGGTACTGTTTAAAGGAAGGCTAAACAGAAAACATGAAAAGAAAAACATAGCCATATGTCCAGGTCTTTCTTCAGAAGCATTGTGTGTGCTGTCAGTTTCGAACAGTTTACAATTATGCTGCACCATATGAAGGAGCATTTGACAACACAACAAAGACCTTGCAATTCAAGCAAAACTGAACAGCTCGTTCAGCACAACAAATTCTACGTGACTTGAGAAAAAGTGCTGGCAAAGGCTTCTCCACTTCCATTAACCACTTATTGGTGGTGTCAGTAATTAGACTCGACCCATCTCCAGGCAGTTGAGGTATGGGGAAATAAATCCCCATCTATGAAGACATCAGCATAGGGACTTCATAAAGCTATACATGTCTTTTTCAAGAATTTAACCACAGCATAAGCTCCCACAGAAGGATCTAAGTAATATAAATTCTGAATATTATCATGTTGACTTTAGACATAAATACCTAAGTGTTATAATATGAAAGCTTAGCTATCATCATTCAGCAGTTGTGTCTTTTTCTGGTGGGATGGATGACATGGAAGTGAATTAGGACTGTTTTTCAGCAGAGCAGTAAAGCAGCTTACCTGTTAGCTATTTACAGCTTGTAAAAAAAGATAGAAAAGCAAAAGGAGCCTGTTTTTTCTGTTTCATCCTTCACCAAATCATTTGTTTTAGATTCAGATAGTAACTATTATGTACACACACACACATATATACATATACTGTATATGTTGTGAGTGTTTACTTTACAGAGAAACCATAGACATGCATATCTACCTTATAGTTTTTTTTTTATTATATCTAAAAATGTGAAAATAGGCAGAATTTTGCAGAAATGTTCTTATCCCCTAGGGCTTAAGTCACTTACATCAAGGAATTAATCATTTAAAGCAAATCAGATTTAGTGGGCAAAGTGCTGAGGCGTCCCTCAAAGAACCCAAGCAGCAAAAAGGATTCTGCTAGGACAACTAATCCCACCTTAATTAAAACTCACGTGAACCTTAAATCTTGGTTAAGTTTGTCGAAAACCTAGTACACACAGAGCATGTTGGAGTTGGGGAGGAACAGCAGTGTATTAGAAGAGAAATACTGTAGAGACTGTAGGCTCAGCCTGTGGACTGTTTGACCAAAACAAACTCAAGGTGCACTTCGAGATTTCTTCAACATCTCTTGTCCCTCAGCAGTAGATGAAGTTTGTTGAGTTAGTTTGTAGACTGTATTGAAATTTTGAAACTAATACTGGGTTCTAGGTTAAACTTTACGTCTCACTCGCACATGAACATTTTACCACCTACGAGTGTTAACTGTGTTTCTTATTTTGAAAAATTGTAATTGCTGCTCTCTGGAACAAATGTCTGACTATCTAAATCATCTCACAGAGGGAGTTCAGCTTTAATACCATGTACTTTTAAATAAGATGCTTATTGTATCTTCTGGCTCCCTGGGGAGGTAAACTCAGCGAGCGCTGCTCTCCAGCTGTGTCTCTCACTTGTATGCCTCCTTTTCCCCTCATGTTCCAATCACAGCGGTTAGGGTGGCTGTTTACATATTACCATCAAATATAGATTGGCAGGGGTTATAGGATTTAGAAGTTGCACAGTGGGGGTTAAGGGGTTTAGACGTGTCACACAGAGCATAGAGTTAGTTGGTTTATATGAGGCTGTCAGTCACATGAATATTTAGAAATGTGCCCGAGAGCATCCATTTGAAAAAGGCGTGTGTGGCTGCATCTGTATTCTACCGAAGGGTTTGTTTTCTGGTGAAACAGAGCAACTATGTGCCTTTTGGAGAATTCTCTATAAATTAAGGACCTGGCTTCTCAGGTCAGCTCCGGGTTTAGCTCAGAAAAAGAAAGGGAACCTTTTTCAAAGGTTCTTACCTTAGAATATTGTAAGACAGATCAGGAAATGGCACCTTCATCATCTACCTCCCTCGAATTCATATCTTTCAAGTGAACAGAAAAATGACACCTGGATTTCTTTATCTGTGTTTTACACTGAGTACAGTGCTTGAGATCCATTTACTGCATCTTTTCATGACGTCCTAATGTTCCCTTTGCCTCTGCAAAAACACCAAGTGATAACTCCCCATCTAAAAACACCTGGACAATTCCTGGATATTATTTCACATTTACTAAAGAGGTGTAATTTCTACCTCCAATATTTAACACCACTCACCTTCTGCTTTCAGTGCTCTGAAAGTGTGAAGTGAAATAATGTTTAGTTACCAGATTATTAGATGCACTGTCAATACAAAATTGTGATTTATTGCAATAAAATCCGTTGCCTATAATCTTCTATTTTTCATTTATACTATTAAACTCTGTGTTAAGTGGTAGAAATGTTTTATATATGTTTTTTGTTTCATTCTGCAAGAGTTGTATTGTTCTTGTACTGTCAGACATGTAAAAAAAAAAAGGTTCTGGCACTGATGAGGAGCAATAATCAGCAAGGACGTACATTGAAGGCAGAATAACTGGAAACCACAAAACAACACATCATCGCTCCTTAATATGTTCTATCTAATTCTTTACAACTCATGCTGCACACGTTTCCCTGGGCCACCATGGATTTGTTTCTTTTTTAGCACACATGAGTGCGCACACAGTCAATAACTGCTTTCAGCTGCCGTTCATTCAATTCAACAGTTCTCTCTCATTCATCTCTCCATTACAAAAAACAGGTAATGCCACAGCACATAGTCTAATCTTACAATTAAGTTCTACATTCACGTAGAGCTTGTAAATCAACAATTTGTTACATCCTGTTTGTTGAAACAGTGTCTTTTCCAGAGACTCTTTAAACAGATGTTCTGCATGAATGAACAATCAGTTAGTGTTGATGGTCTTGTTATTTTGGAATTTGATGCCCTGTTGATGAAATTACAAATACATTTTTGTAATTTCATTACATTTATTTTATTTTATTCATTTAATATCAAATCACAACAAAAATCATCTCAAGGCAATCTACATTGGTTAGATCAAGCCTGTATAGAATTATTGCGAAAAACCCAACACATCCCTCTTGTGCAGACACAAGGCAACAGTGAAGAAGAAAAACTCTCTTTAACAGAGGAAACCTCCAGCAGAACCAGGCTCAAGATGTGTGTCTGTCTGCCTTGATCAACTGGGGTGAATGGAGGACAGAGAAAGAAAAGAAGAGCAACTGCAAGCAGCAGACAAACTGAGCAGGTTATAGGGCCAGCAACTGCACACTAGAAACCCACACCTCCAAAGGCTATCACACAGTGTGCTGGCTGGACAGAGGAGCACATTCAGAGTCCAGAGACTGATCAACATTAAGTGCTCCACAGAACGTGACAGGAGATCCTTTCTACCTGTGACCATCAATCTTTACAATTCCTCTCCCCTCTGTAAGGTGATTGGGAACAAACTGTCATTCAACCTTTAACTATTATTATTGACCTATTTTCATCCATCTTACATACTCTGCACATATACTGAGTTTTCTGCATTGCAGTTCCATAAAAAAACAACCAACCACCAAGTAGATAATATAGGACATATATAAATGCTTATAATGGCATGTGCTCTACAGCTACCTACTAACGTTCTCTCTCTGCCTTTTAGCGCTGAGTAGATAATGTACAGCAAGTTTTTACAATGTTGATGAAAGTGGTGGGCAAATCCCCATACTGTAAAATGGTTACATGAAGCACTATTAAAAGCAATATGGATCACAAATTAAGTCAAATGTCAAGTTAAAATATGTATTTTAGGTGTAAAACATACATTTCTTATTATAAAATCTATTTTGACATAAGTGACATAATAATAAACAATTTACTCTAGGTAAAAAGATGCATCCTTGCCAAAATAGGAGCGACAGGATTGAAATGCCTGAAATTTCTGCAAGTTTGTTTCCATGGAAACAGTATGTATATCACTTGCAAACATATGCTGGCAAGCATGCACTTAAACACATG
This sequence comes from Anabas testudineus, assembly GCF_900324465.2. Taxonomy (NCBI): domain Eukaryota; kingdom Metazoa; phylum Chordata; class Actinopteri; order Anabantiformes; family Anabantidae; genus Anabas; species Anabas testudineus. The sequence continues at coordinate 13,473,260 of NC_046630.1, forward strand.
ATTATGTGCCACACAAGCTCGAGTGTACATTTGCATTTTAGTAAAGTTGCTCATGCTGTGAGTTGAAGTGATTCACGCTGTGACACAGTTACGTAATCATAACCACAAAAAATGACTATGTTGCAAAGTTTATAAGAAACTGCAGAGAAGATTTCCATAGAACCCCTAAATACTGTATGACTATAATAACTGAACATGTCTTATACCCACAGTTGAATGTTTCTGGTCTATTCATATGCTCCTATAACAGCATACCTGGTTTGGTCAGGACCTGGTTTTGCAACTGTGTGTAACCGTATGAGGTTCCATACAGTTGAACAGATTTTCAGGAAGAGGTTGACTCAATCCAAGAAATTCAAGTATACACATAGAAATTCATTCCTACCCACAAATCATCATTAGAGTTCACCTGGACAAAGCTCTAGGGACTACTTGGGATTCATATCTGTGGTTTCTCTGCACATTTTGGAAACAATAGAGCACTGAAAGAAGAATTTCATGAACGATTTTATTTTTCTACATGATTAAATTTGTGTGTACTCTTTAATTTAACTATATACATTTTAATTGTAGAGCACAACGTGTTCAGAACCAGAGACAGCCATATGGCCAATGCTAAAAAAAGACATTAAAAGACTATTGTCTTCTTTGTGGGAACATGCACCTGGAAACCCAGATGGAAACTTGAACTACAAGTGTCTGCAGTAGCCAAATCTCTTGGTCCTTGTGAAGCTTAATGCTGTGGAAAGCAATGGGTGAGAGGAGGCTAATCAGATCAGCCTGGTGAACTGGTGTGAGTTCTGTAATTACCGCAGCAGCACTGTAGCTCTAGTTTTCTTGCCTGTTTTCTCTCCTGAGTATTGCAAACTGTTAAAAGTGAATGTTTCAGGTCAAGATCGTCAGGTAAGGTAAAGCTAGACAAACGGCATGCGACTCCTACTAGTTAAACACAAAGTGTTAGCTCATATATGTGTTTAAATAACAGTAGCCTGCGGGCATGATTTTCAATTCAATTCAGTTGTATGTGTATAGCGCCAAATTACAGCAGCAGTCATCTCAAAGCATTTTACAGTGTTTAAAGTTTAAGACCTTCCAAAATATAACTGTATATAGAATTATATTATTTTATTAGAAAAGAAGTATACAGCTCCAAGGATTCCTGCAGAAAAGTACAGAGAGAGGGCGGCTGAGAGGGGGAAGCAAAACTACGGGAGCGAGAAAAGACAAAGTTAATGACATGCAATGGTAGCATTTGAATAAATCCCCAACTTCTCTGCCCACATTGTAGGGGTCAGTCAATCGGCTGCAAAGAAGAGCTCCCCCTGAAAGTTGGCATGGAGACTCATCGAGTCAGGTTTGAGCAGTGACAGTTCCAATAAAGTTTAATCAACCAAAATGACTCTCAAAGTGTCCTCAATGTTCAGGAGAAAGAGCAAACCATGGTTTACTTGTGTAATTGTGCAATGAAATGAGAACAATAAGGAGTAATTTGGTACTACAGATGTCTGCAAGTTGTAGACAATTGTTGTACATCTGTTCCTCAGTGATGTGTTCTAATACAGTTTTAACTACAACATGTAAAACATGTTACTCTAATAATAATAAAACAAGCTCACTCTCATTTCTAACATATATTTAGACAGCACCGATGGGAAATCTGACCATGGAATGGTATGACAGCCAAACAAATCTGACATGGGAGCTCCAGGAACAGGATTGTTGATCATTCAGGTTATTAAGAAGGTGCCGGCTCTCTGCTCATACTGCACGTCACAATTGATCAGGCCCAAATGCGGCCCAGTGCTGAAATAGTCACTTGCAACTGAATGGGGGCTAAAATCAGACAATGTCTCTGCAGTACCTGCCTGACATAAGACTATTTCATTTCCTGAATGTTGAAGAGGAAAGGGATTTTTATGAAAATTCATTATACTGATGGGCTTGTTTGTGCTTGAAGATGGAATACGAGGTGGACGTATAACTAATTTAAGGAGCAGTAAAGATACAAACGATAAAGATACAAAAACAAGAAAGAGACAAATAGACTTTCAAGATGGCACAATGTTTTCACATTGTCCAAGATCAAGATCGCCACGAGCTTATGCATGTTGCACACTTATCAATTCTACTGTATATCTTAAAAACACCTGGAAGGAATTTCATTACAACTGGCACAAACATCTGCTTAGACTAAGCTTATTAGAATATGAGCCTGGACAGACATGAGCTAATTATCACAATGATGTAATTGTAGTTAACACCTTTCCAACAACATAATTCAAATAAGTCTATATCTTCAGTCATTTGTTGTTTTCATGAAACAAACAAAAAGATGTAGCCTTACTTTATCTTATATTTCCATATGGCAATACTGACCTCATGTTGAGACTTACTTACACCACTAAAACAAATTAAAATGTTTTGTTTTCCATCTCCAGTAATGAGAGGTGTGCCTTCCAAGAATGCATTATTGCCAACAGAATCAACAAATTGTCTCATAAATCAGATTCTGTGGGACATGACTGCCATGTCGAGCTGCAGGGCAACAGGTGCCACAAACACAGCACAAGAGAGCCGTGTTTTCATATATATATATATTGCCAAACCACAGTAAAAGTCGAAGTAGAGAAATTGAAAGAGAATGAAGGAGGATGACAGAAAGAAACACAGAGTCCGAGACAGAAAAACATTCAAACCTTAAGCTTAACCTAAATGTGTCATGCTTTGTGCAAATGGCTGGAATAATTTTCTCTTTCTGCCCTCTCTCCGGACCATCTATCAGATCTCAGGCTTATTAGGTGTCAAATACAGTGAGCTTAATCATCACGTCTACCCTTGTTTTCTACATGTCATTTTGACAAATGAAAAAGTGAAAATGTAGGCCTTACTTTATTCCAGGTGATTAATTCCACAAATCCCAAACTGGGTTTATGCTAGGCTCTAGACTTGCAGACTGACTGGTTTCAAGTAGGCAGAAATAATTACAGTGCCTACTCCATGTACAGTATGTGCACACTTCACCTCTCAACAGTTTATTGCAGTGAAATTAAAGCAAATATATATATTCATGGCACCTAGATTGAGTTTTGGATTGGAGTATTCAGTGCCAATTCAGTGCTAATTGGTGTGGTGCTTTTTCAAGCATACAGCAAATAATGTGGATATTTCATATTCCCCACTCTAGAAAATAGATGATGCAGGAAAATGTAGCTGCGTCCCTTGTAGCCCAGAGCAGATGTTGCTTCCTCTGATTGGGGGTTCAGAGGTAACCGAGGGACTCTGGAAATAGGCTCCATCAAAAGCTGTTATTTCTCTCTTTTTCTCTCAACAAACATGAACAAGAAACAACAAATAGGTTGAATTGCATCTCTTACCTGATGAAACATTTGTGAACTCTTTTCGGTTTTTGAAATCTGCCTTATTTACACGAGTTTGCAGTCAACTTCCTCTCCTTTTATTGGTGAATTAAAACCTTTCATGAGTCAAAATTAACACCAGCTGTCAACAGACATTACATCCTCTTCTGTTGACAGAAATACTGCAAGAGTTACATCACACTCATGCAGGTACCTGTGCACATGCCCTAGTGCCTGTGCTGGTATAACATAAATGGAAAGAAAAAACATGAATTAATAAATGAATGATTTGCTACTGGTGGTTAAATGATCCACAGGGTACTTTTAACATCTCCAGTCTGTCCCTGCTCTTTCGGCTAATGGAATTACTGCAGACTTGTTTTTTAATATCTTTCATGCCCTCAATCAGATTAATATTAAGGTTGCAAGCCAAAGACCTAGATGGCTCACAATCAATTTGTCATATCCGTTTAACGCATGTGATTGATGGACAAACAAATGAAGATATTAATCGACAGTCCTCTATCAAATCTATGAACAAATTACAGCAAGCATATTTGCTGAACAAAATGGGATTTGAAAGGGGCACATTTTACCATAAATTATCCAGAGGCACTAAGCTTTAATAGAAACTCAGCATTTCGTCGAGCTATGAGGAAGCATTGGACACAGAGCAGTTGTCCTCCATTTGATTGGCTGAACAAGCTCCGGTCAGTTTTCAAAAACACACTGACGACATTTAATAGTTGTCTTTTCAAATCTTTTACACACACGTACAAAACGAGCATGTCTGTCACATGGAGTTAAACCAAAGTAGTAAATAAGTCCTTCAGTTAAATAGTCCCTACAGCAGCAGCTGCACAGAGACACCAGGTGCTGACTGCTTTATACAAACAGTTTATTGGAGCACAGGTGCAAGGCAATAATTAATTTTCCATGACACTTTCAACAGGTTGCTATCTAGGGTTTTTTGTAGAGGAGGCTGTTTTCTTCCTCTATTTGTACGTCCTCAGATGAAATATAGAGCTCTTTGTAATGTCATCCAATGGCTGCTACTCAGTGTGGCTTTAAACTGCTGTAGACCAATAAAAAACCAAGGACTGGTAATAGAAACCGAATAAACATTTACTAGTGTTTTTTGTTACTACGGTAAGTGTCCTGTAATATCTAACTGGTTGCTTTTTTGAAGAACTAAAGCTCAAGCACTTCTAGGTAAGCAGCGGCTACGTGATAAAGTACTACCCTGGATCCAGAGCTTTGAACATCTCAGATATGCAGTCGGGTGTTCTTCCAATAGATGGCTGTTTCCACCAATTAAAGAAAAGTCAATCAATCAGACTGTCGTAGGCAGTATTAAGAATGGACATGCATTGTCATACATGTATTTTTCTTACATGAATCTCTACATAAATGTAGCAAGGGAGCTTGTGTGATGAAAAACAGCAACAGAAAAGTGTCGAAACTGTATAAGTTGATGTAAGCTGTTGTGCAAAGTCAATCTTCATTGCAAATGTGGTTCAAGATAAATACACAGTATATGCTGAATCTACACAATACATTTGTCTCCTTTCCATCACCAATAATGTGCCAAAACCAGTATTTGAAGTGCCTTTAAGGCTGAGTAAGCACTTGCTTTCCCTCTCAGATGTTGTGACCACCACATTAAAGACCAGCTACCACTACTTATGTATGTTGATTAAGATATAAGCTGAGTGATTGAATTCTCGCCCGTGGTGTCCAGTAGTTGAAATATGCCAGAGTCCTGCCCTCCAGTGCTCTCTCTGTCAAAGACCGTCAGGCTGACATTCCATTAGGCTCCGATCAGGCCAAGATGAAGAATGAGCTCCTCGCAGTTCACTGACAACAGTCCAGTCAGTGCAACTGAGTTGTCCTATTTATCATTCGCTCAGGGAAAGTCTTGCCGTTTGCAGATTTCCCCCCAGAAATACTCAGTCATGTTAGAAGAAGCAAATTTCACCAATATCTTGCAGCTGGCAGTTTTTCTCTATCCAATTATTGTTTTGTCCCAGGTCTGGAATTTCTGACACTGGCAGTATCTCCCACTGAAAACAACCACACATATGTGAACACACTAGTGGTAGAATGGCAACAAAACACCAGCAGCTGGATCAAAATAATGCTCATTTTATAGCAGCTGTATAGAGTTTGTTGTATATGTAGTCCTATGTCTGACATTCCCGTTGTGGCTACATGAGTGTCCAGCATTAACTCAAAACCGAGGAAACCTTTACTGTGTGCCTTCTCTGTGATCAGTGCCAGCTGAGATGCGCAGTCACAGATACTTACAGATACTATGTAATTAAATATCTTGGACAACAGCTCAGTGCATGAAATGCCAAGTCTGGGCTTCATGGAAGCATCTATATTCTGAGACAGTGGTCAGGATAAAATGGGCTTTACTCCAGACTAATTTAGACTTGACAAAAGCTACTGTCACACAGCATTTCATTTTTTCATGTGTAAAGGCCACAAGAAAAGGTCAGAAGACCAAGAAGATGGCTTCTATTGATTATTGATACAATAATACATTATGATCAGTCTCGAAATAAAACTGTGGAGTTCATGTTTGTGACCTGCTGTCCAGAGTGATTTAGGTAGAGACTTATCTACTAAATTAAGTTGTTGTATTTGATTGACTTTGAATGTGGAAACTGGATGAGGTCGTATAATTGTGAGCTAGAGTCAGGTACTTGAAGGTCAGCAGTAATTCACATTTACAGTTACATTAAGTCATTTAGCAGGCGCTCTTACCTAAAGCGACTTACAAATGAGATACAAGGTACAAGGCAAAGGCAGGGCAAGCATAAGGAGGTCTTGCCTAAGGACCCCTACGGAGGTAGGCCACAGCCCCTGGTCTCCCACATGGAGGGCGGCGATCTTACCACTATTCCTGAAGAAAATGAAAACTTGTTTGATTCTAAAGGGAAATTTCACTCTATCGAGAAAGTATTACATTATGGGACAAACTCATTAGCATTACTTAAGGGTCCTTGCTCAACTCAATAGCTGCTGCTTTCCATAAGTTAATTGAAGTGCAAATATGAGCCTGTAAAATTTAACGACTAAATGACAATGGTAGTCTTGAATATCCAACATTAACCTGATTCTTCACAGAGGGGAAAGAGGTCTGAGAACTCAGTTAGGAGTCAGGAGCGTCTATAAAACTATCAATTTTGTTACAGTTTTAAACAAAAAAACACAAAGTTTTAAACTGTATGAAAGTCGTGGATAGAAGAGGGAAAGTTAGAGAAATGAGACAAAGACATAGAAGGTTACAGAAAACAAAATAAAAACAGTAAAGTAGGTTCCCATAGCCATTTTGTTCAAATACACACATTTAATGTGACAGTTGCTTTGTGAATAAAAGCAAAATAATTATTCAAATCACATCACATAGTGTACAGATTATTTGAAACTAACTAATGTATTCATTACTGAACTTAATACTGGAAATGTCAGTTTCACGTCTGCAGACATTAAACACGACATGTACATTCACTGAATGTGAATTGCTGGCCATGTGTGTAAGAGGAATTGTGTGGATGCGGACTAGATTTGCTGTACAAACACACACAGAGACAGTACACTCAAAGCTAAGGGGCACGATATTGATTCCTCTCGACAATCTTCTCCCCTTTGTTTTCATCTTCTCCCCTTTGTTTTCAGTGTGGGTCTGCACACACGCAAGTTCAGGGGATGTTACATTGACTAACTCTAACCCTGTCCCTAACATTAATCTAGCCCTACTCTAATTTCAATCAGCACAATGTAACACCCAGCGCACGCACACTCACGCTTGGATTTCTGTGTGTACATATTCAAAAACACCTTAATGACAAACCTTAGCAGCTAATAAAAGCTACAATCTGTCTTAGGTAAGACTTAATCACAGCATTAATCACTCAGATGTTGCAAAAGCAGATAAACAACCATGAATGTGGCAAGCTCAAAATATCTCATCTACAGCATTCTCACACAAAATCCTAATGGATTAGCAGGGCCTCATTTGAAAGGGCCATACATATTCATTAATTAATTTCATACTTTGTTTAAACCCACCTGGAAGGGTTGGCTCTGTGTGAAATAATGATAAGAGCCCTGGGGCCCCATTAAGCCTCTAACTAATCCCAATAAATCCACTTGCCTCTGCAGCACAGTTCAACTTGACTTGTCTCGCTCCTAAATAATAGTGACAGCTGTGACACCGGGACATTTGTCCTTGTTGGCTCGTGTCCTGTGCAACCTGTCAGTCATGGAGAGGATCACCTGGGCTGATTGCACAAACCTTGACATGGAGAGCACATGAGACATGTCGGTGTAATGAGTGCGTAATGCTCGTCATGAAACAGTGATAAGGAGAGAGGGAGGGGAAAAAAAGGTAATTTATAAAAGTGCTGTCTGATATCTGACTGAGTGACACAGAAGAGAGCCTGCTGAGCTCGCAGTCACTATGTCAATAAAACAATCCGTGCGTAGTCATAAGAATTTGTCCAGTATGCTGCTGGATGCACTCTGCTGCAAGAGTAAATTCAATTTTCATATAAAATCTTTTTATGCAGCACAGTATATTTTTCTTTCCTGTCACCCTGCTGATTTTTTTGACATGTTATGCCAAGCATGGCAACAAGGAGAAAAAAAAACACATTGTCTGAATGTGGAGAGATTTGCATTTTTCATTCATGCTGCCATATACAGTCGCTTGATGCAAAAGGTCACGGATCTCACCATGAGGAGCTGGAAGATTTATATTATGATCCACAGAGGCGAATCTATCTAATATGACAGTTTAATCCTCTCAGAGAACTATTGAGCAACATCAAAGAATAGACTTAGAGCATTCAAAGTTTCTTCATGCCCTAATTTTGAGAGCTGATTACTGATGCATCTTTCCTGTTAGGTTGGAAAATGTTACTCGGGAGACTTTAATGCCATTGTTTAGACATAATCTTCAACAGTATTCAGTTTTCAAAATCTGTGCAGGTCATGCAGAAAGACCTATTTAATGATACTGTATTATTACACAGCAGGTGTTTCTTAATAAATTCTATGAATTTAGAAGTAATGGACCTGTGACCTTGTTTGTCTCTCAAACACTGTACACAGGTCACAGAAATCTTTTTACCGAGGAATATATAGACCTGTAAAAATAAGTTTTTTCAGTTCAGTCTTTTCAGCATGGACTCACTACAAAGCCTTGTTATTGAAACTCTGTAGATGGACTAGAAAGAAGAGACACTTGGTTGTATCCTGAAATCTTGCTATAATACCTCTTTTCAATTGTACCACAGGGTTTAACAAGAATGGAGTGAATGACTCTCACTGAAAATCTCCACCAATGTATTTAGCTCTATTTACCAATACTCAAAAGCTGTTGTTGTCATATTTTGTGCTACAATACTGTTGTGTGAATGGATGCAAAAGCCCACTTCAGATGTCTCTGAACGTCTGAGGGACAACTTTAATATACTACAATTGTAAAAAATACAAGTTGAATGCGTAGAACTGTATAGTTTGCGTTCTCTGTTAAAGCTGCACATGAATGAAACTCACTGTATGCTCATCCTTGAACAGGTCGCACAACTGGACATATAATTTATTTAGAAAATTAGTCAGCAGTCGGCCTTGATGTGATTTGCATTTCTTTATGCGTACCTTCATCATTTCTCTTTTATGATTTGGCTTTGCAGATTTCAATTTGTGCCCAGTAATGGAACAAACAATATTGTCTTGTTTCTTACATATAGTTTGGAACAATAATCTTAGTTTTTTAGAATAATGTTTTATATTAGAGGAATGATTAAAAATAGTTTTTTCCCAGCTGAGGTGTATTTACAGCAGTGTTTATTAATGTCCAGTGCCCCTGCTTAATAAACCATAACCATAATTCATAACAATGAAACCCTGAATTGGATTCCCCCTTGCCTCCAAACAACCCCAACAATGCAATAAGCCTAGAAAACCGTATGTCCACATCTGTGACAATAATCACTGTAATTGTTTACTTGTTTTTTCTAGGCCAACCGCCCCCAAACAGGAGAATAATTAAAAAGTTGAATTTGCCTTGTTTTTTTCTTTTTTTTTACTTTTTTTATAAAGTAAATTTAAGCTTTGGGTATTTGACTGTCTGTCATTTAGTCCTCTTTATGTGCACACACACCTGATACAGAGATGCTGTGATACAAGCACAAAGAGAGATGGGGACAGAGGGAGAGCAGCATAAATCATCCATGTTAATGCCATGGGTATAGGGGGACTTTGTTGTCTAGCTTAACATCTGCCTACCAGCTTTCAAATGGCTTCTCTCTCACTCTCGTGGTTGGCTTACTGGCCATCTGTGAACACAACTTCACATCTTCAAGGAATTTAATTACTGCCTAGTGATTAAGAATGGGTTATTACAATGGCAGTGAATGAAGCACAACATGATCTACAGTACATACTAGTAATACTAAAAAGATCATATATATCACCAGAGGTAATTATTGAGCAAAGTGACCATTAAATACCGAATGATGACTTTAGCCATGTAAACATATCAGTCTGCCACTCCAGCTTGTGTTATGATATACATGTAACACACAAAAATGTTCTCAGACTGTTTTTATTATCTTTTAGTAAACTTGAACTTACTGCATATTGCTTCACCTCATGTGAGCATATACTGCAATAACGTTTACAAGACTTGCATGTTAATGTGCACTTTGAACTCTGACTCACTTACCTCCTTTACTCTGGTACTGTAATATGTGGAAGGTTTTAGTGTACGCGTATTTGTACAATACACAAAGATGCTTCTACTGTAGTACTAAAAGCAAATTTCTAAATATTTTAATATTTTCGCTCTTTGTTCTACTTGTTTCAACCTCTGCTGTCATGAGTGTGTTAGACCGAATCTATGGACAAATTTTTAACAAAACACAGCCGGGCGTTGTAAATAATAGAGGAGAAAGATAAAAGCATTGTGGCAGGGGCTACAGAGTTGATCTGCTCCATCACTTTTTTGTGTCTGTAGTATACCAGCTCAGCTGGGTACTTCATTAGGCTAACAAGCTGCTCACATTTTCTGTGATAAATAATTTGACAAACATAGAATTGTGTGAATGCATAAAAAACCCTAATTCTAGTGAGTGATTTGCATACACACATTTTGAATAATCATCACATAATTCCCTACAACACTTACATTATTACATTATTATAATCTGTCCATCAAATGGTTTGCTGCTGCATGCTGTAAATATACAGTGTCAGGGTGGCTGCTCCAGCCTCGTCCTGCAGTTTCATAAAGAGACACTTACCTTGATCCTTTAACATCTACTTTTAATTATCTGAATGCCTCTTGAGTTTGTGTTAGACTAAAACAGTTGCTCAAAACCAAACCTGCCACTCTTGCCGCTCTTGTGGTTGTGTCTCCACTGCACTTCCATGGCAACTGGTATCTGAAATTCATTATAACCTGCTGTAATGCTCCTCATTTTGGGGATGTGGTTGATGACCACACAACCAGTCTGTATGCCTAAATAGTTCTCTAATTAAGACAAAAATGAAACCACTCTCTCCCCACAATATTCATTATTTAAACCCACACTGATGGTAAAAATAAGAAGTGGGTTGGTGACCTAGATGAGAAAAGTGCACGAATCAGAACAAGAGTCCTACTTGTCACTGATATGCTTTTTAAAGTGTTACAAAAACAAATGAGAGTCTCTATAAAAGTGTCATCATGGCTCCGCCTTTGTATGTGTTAAGGTGAGCTTGCTGCTGCTTACTCTACCTGTAAGCAACCAGCCTGACAAACTGTTAATAACAAAATTCTTCTCCAAACTCCAATGGACTCTTAAGAAGTATTTTTAGCTGCATTGCTTATTGTTTAGAGAAAACAACAGACAGTGGCTGCTTCCATTGCACCATCTGTCCTGCCAGATTTTCTGTTCGATATTACTGGTACAAAGGGATGCTTGAAAAGACGCGAAAGTGGGAAGGTTAAAAAAATGTTCTCCACTCGTTAACGTGACTGGAAGTGAAACTTTGTGGTTTACGCCAAAGCAATAAAGTAATTGTGATTACACAAGAAACAAATCAAAACTCTACAACCATCTATGCTGCAAATTCAACCTTATAGGTTATAGTAAATTATAACATCATACTGTCAGGTGTTTTCTTTGGGATAACAGCATGTCTGTTACAGATTTGGGGATTCGGCCCCTGTGGAGACTGGTAATACAATGCAACAATATAATGCATGTTAATGCATTAAAACAACCATGACATCAGGTCTGAAAGCTTGCTGAATCAATCCCATGTCAGAATAGCACTGGATTAAATGCAATAAAAAGGGGACAGAAATGATCAAAGTCTGACAATTTGAAAGACGTTAACACATTTCCTTGTCAGTCCTTTTATGGGGTAATAGGATCATGCTTTTAACCCAGATTTAGTATTTGACCTATACTTTTCATGAGTTCAATTTCGCTTTACCAGCCCAGTGATAATCCATTCATCACAAGCACATTCGACAAACTTGAAATCACTATCAGACACGATTTATATATCATATAAATATATGAGATTTTTATGTATAAATTAAATAAACACAAGAAAAAAATAATACACATTTACAAGTGTAAATATTGAAGATGGTTATATGTTGAAACGATACACTTCAATAGTTAAACTTGCAAACCGGAAATAGAATTGAATTTACTTGTTTTCCAACATGGCGACTGATAGCGCGTAGAAATTAGCTTTTGAGAACAACATCACGGATTACCGTGACATTTCGACCATTTGAAAAGCTGTTTAGTTCAGAAAACCGTCACCGTATCGTGGTTAATAGTCTTCATAGCAACCTGTTTTGTTTTTTTAACGCGTCATTGGGAGATGTATCGACGCGGAGCGGCAAAGAAAGACCACAACAACAAGCCGACGAAGAAAGATGAGAGCGACAGCGATAAGTACGCCGACCTTTTGGTGTTCGGATACGCCTGCAAACTGTTCCGAGACGACGAAAAGGCTCTTTACCACGAACATGGAAAACATCTTATACCATGGATGGGGGACAAGAGCATCATGATTGATAGGTCGGTTGAACAAACTTAGACCGAAACGTTATGCTAACCATCTCTCCTGTCCGTTAGCCTCTCTCACAATTCAAGGGACCGCCTGGAGTTGGTCTTGCAGAGGCTTGGAAAGACCTGCAACTGTCCACAAATGTTTTATTTCCTGCCTGCTAACTTGTCTTTGGACGTCCCGTACTGACAGAAATTTGTATTCGAAGTTTCTGCAATAACATGCGAAGATGCAAATCCTAGTCAGTCTTGGCTAACATTAGCTATGGTGCTGGACTCTCAGTATAACCTTCCCATAGCTGCCACTTGATTAGCTGCCCCAGACTAAACACACCAGTCTAGAACCACAACAAGGAGGGTGTGTGACCTTTAATTAACACTGAAACGTGTTGTGTTTGACTGAATCAAGCATTAGGTTGAGTTAGGTATACCATGTGCAACGAGTAAGATTCATTTTCTAACCTTTAGGACTACAAAGGTTAGCTTTCAGGTGGGATTTGCATCTTGGTATGTGGGGGGGGGGGGGAATTTACTCTGGACACATCTACTTCATGCTCACTCTGCAGTTGAAAAATATGGCAGGAAAATGGAGTATGATACAGAGGATGTTTCCCTGTTTCTTTCCTTTTCAAACTGAGTTTACAATAAAATGCCAATGTGTACAGAAAGCAAGTGACCTGGGTCAGATTTCATTATACTGTGCTGATATCCACAAGGCCAGAGGAAATTCTAACCAAGATTGAACTTACTGCAGTTAAGGTGATTCAGAATACCACAGTGTTGAAAACTTTGTATCAGCTATGATTTGTAGGTGTTTTTACCTACCTTCAAAATAGTGCTGCAGGCAATGGAGTAGAGTTTGATTGCTACACCAATGCAAAGCACATAATTAGTTACTCTAACCATACAATTTATCTTTTGAATCGCCTTGATCTGCAGTTACCCAACTTGTGTTATATTTGTACAGCCTTTGTATGTGTGTCTTTATCACATAGTACAGTTTTTTCCACAGCAAGGTAGGCTAAGGGGTCCTGCCAAACCCCGAATGCCAACCACAGCACTCCATTTCTTTGTCTTCATGAAGAAACTGCAACTGAGAGGTGGCGTAGAGGGACGAACCCTGGAAAATGTCGTCCATTTGGGTTCTTGCGGATAGGTATTTATGTGCTCGGGTTTGTGTGAATGTAACTTTCTTTGCAGATGTAGAAGTATTGATGTTACGGGGGGGAGGGGGATTGAGCCCTGTAAGGTAAGAGGCGAGTTGTTTCGTTTGTTTTTCTTTTGTTTATTTTTTTCCTTTCAATGTAGGGTTGTTGGTTTGTAAGACTTGTCCAGGAAGGACATAGAAGCAGGAAGCTTGTTAGTTATCTTACGAACGCTATCACCAATTAAGCCCAAGGACTTAATTAGGGCATTATTGTCAGTATTGTGAGACATTTTCACAACTTTTAGTATTTTACAAGTATACTCCCTCTGGATTTACAGAGGTATAGCATTTTGATGTATGTTTTGGGTTTTAGGTCCCTTTTCCTTGGTAAGTAGGTCCATGTAGTGTTTAAAAAGTTCTGTCAACTTCCTTCTCTCTAATCCTTTTTATCATCCAACAGATACGATGGGCGTGGTCACTTACATGACCTTTCAGAGTATGACAGTGGGTCATGGAACACATCCTACCAGCTGTCAGAGGAAGAGGCCAGGATTGAGGCGCTCTGTGATGAGGAGAGGTACCTGGCTCTGCACACTGACCTGCTGGAAGAAGAGGCTAGACAAGGTGGGCAGTAGTGCTGCACGGGTAATCTAATTGCATTAACAATGGCGATGTCAGCGTATGTAATTACACAGACACAAAACGCTTCGACCGTGACAACCTATTCTCTGTTTGTATGCAGTTATCTCATTATCTGTTCTTATAATAAAATCATGACCAGTCAAGATCTGTTTAGGCAGTGGTGTGTGTGTCAGATATGGTCACATGACTTTCCAGCATGTAATCTACAGACCACTTGGAAAAGGATGCTAAATAGCAGATCAATGCTGAACTTTAGTTTTTGTGCCTAAAACAAAAAAACCCAACCTTTGCTATATGGTGATATTTGCATTGCTGGCAGTGAGTCAGACGTGTTCGCGGTGCATGTTGGACTCCGGCAGGGATGGCTTTTGTCACAGGTTCTGTTCATTATTTTCATGGACAGAATTTCTAGGTGCAGCCAGGGGCTAGAGGGAGTTCGGTTTGGGGACCACAGAAATTCATCCCTACTTTTCCAGACAATGTTGTCCTGTTGCCTTCAGCCAACCAGGACCTTCAGCTGTTATGCACTGAAGCAATCCACTCAGTTATGGCAGTTTATTTAAGTCAGCGTCAGCAGGGCAGTGATCTGTCTGTTTGGCAGGGAAAGAACAGCAACAATGCAGGTTAAATACACACTGCCGCACGGCAGGCGTCGTCAATTGGCCTAAAGAGTGTGAAGCTGCAACACTAGTATAATATAGTAATGGAAACGGTACTTTTACAATAAGAGTCAACCCCAGAACCAAGTTGTCGGCTCCTCACATCAGCATGTACTGGGGTGGTTAGCAGCAGAGTGTGAAATGGCTGGGATGACAATCGGCACCTTCATTCCAAGGCCATGGTTCTCAACTGGAAAATGGTGACTTGCCCTCTCCAGGTTGGAGGAAAATTTTTTCCTGAAGTTAAGATGGTAAAGTATCTTGAGGGTCTTGTTTATGAGTCAGCGAATAATGAAGCGTGAGATTGACAGACGGGGATTGGTGCATTGGCAGCAGTAACACGGTCGATATTCAGGTCTGTTCTGGTGAATAAGGAGCTGAAAGACGAAGCTCTCGATTTACCTGTCAGTCTACAATCCTACTCTCACCTATGGTCATGACTGAAAGGACTAGATCCCAGATATCCCTGATATTTTAACCTTTTCATGAAACACAGGCAATACAAGCTGCTTTGTTTTTGCCATTCACTCTCATCATGTCACTGTCGTTATTTTATTTAAGCAGTAACTACTTTCTATCAGTATGTATTCGGTGCACCATAACTTCTCCGCTCGCTGGGCTTCTGTTGTTTGCCTGTTGTGTCCATACATAGAGCGACCCAGTTGACAGGTTGTCGGCCTGCAAGCACACATTGCAAATGTTGGCAGTAATGTGGCATTTCTTAGCACATTCACACATACAACACACAGAGAAGAGACAGGAGGACATATCAGTGTGACTGGTCAAGATGTCGATGGCATTGATTTTTATATAAACATAATGGGCAGTATTGAAGTCAATAAAAATAACATGCCAATATAAGTTGTTAAAAGAATTATAGTGACAGGCCTAGTCATAACAAAACACTTCCAACATGGCTTAGCAATTTGGTTGCTATCAAATTGAAGTTCTCCCAAAACCTTGACTCTTTGTAGTGTTAGTTACTGTCATCATAACTGGTGTCTTATTATAGTAATTAATTGAATTCCTCAAGTCATCGTTCCAGCTCTTGTCAGTGATGTTTTGTTGTTTGAGAGTTATTCTCAGGCAGTGACTGTTTGAATTACTGTCCAGATAATTTTAAAATCTCAGGCCTCTGTCCTCTGTTAACACTTGATGTGACAAGCCAAATGGAAAGCAACAACTCCCATAATTGCTGTAATCTTTAATATAGGCCTCAGAAAGTCTTTCAGTTGCTTCAAAAAGGACTGGCTTTGACTCTGAACTCCATAGCTGCCACTCCTATGGAAATCCATTTTGACTTTCGTCTAGGATACTTTGTCAGTCATTTTACATGATAATGAAACAGGCTGCTGTGATGACAAAGCACCCTTCTAAAAGACATACATAATAGCTGTAATTAAATTAATAAGCCACGCTTTTATGTGAAATATGGCATCTTATGCCCATACTGACAGGACAGAAGGAGTCCGTGAATGATATGTGTCACACACATACTCACACTGACTGCAGAAGGTTCCTCCCCCAGGCTGGTTTGCCCTTGAATTTGGAGGCCTGACCCTATTCACTCAGACTATTACCCAGCTGTCCGTTGAAGTGACAGCAGGAAAGCATTAGAAATATTGATAGTTTTAGTGGGAATTTTGCCCTTGCTTTTTTATAAAGATATAGTTGGCTGTGTATTTTAATAGAAATTGGTTTCCAGCGACAAGTATATTTCCTGTTTAGCAACCAATAAATAACTTTGTGTGCATGTATCAGAATATGCCATAATGTAGAGTAGAATATTAGTGTCACCTGCTCTCAGTGATACGTATAATTATTACTACTGCAATAACTATCATCAGTTATTTCTGTAATATGTTTCTAACTATATTGATGCTAATAAAATATTACATTCTTATGCAAACAGCTGTTTAAGATCTTTAACTCCTTTATGAGATGCTAGATATCAGAACAGTCAAATAAGAAGTACACACAAATGTTTAGCCTTTATTAGATAGTTTCAGAGTGGAGAGGCAGACAGGAAACACAGGGAGTGCGACATGCAACAAAGGTCCCCAACCAGGGCTTAAATGGCATGCACACTAAGCATTAGGCTGCCAGTGCACTTCAATGAATGCTTTGTTAGTTGTACTTACTACTATATGTATTTAGTTATCCAGAACTATACTAAAAAATCAAAGTAATAGTTATAATAGTAATAATAGTAATAGTAATAATCTGGAAGTTGAGTCAAGGCAGTCTTCACCCACAGTAATAATTATAGTATTGTACAATCAGATTTAAATGTTGTCGAAAATTGTTCTCCATTGTCTGCTCTTCTTTTCCACAGAGGAGGAGTACAAACGTCTGAGTGAGGCTCTGGCTGATGAAGGCACCTACAATGCAGTGGCCTTCAAATATAGTGCTGACTACTATGACCCATCTCAGCCAACCGAGGAGGAGGATGCTAACAAGGAATCCCGTGAGAACTCGCACCATTCACAAACGTGCCTACAATAATAAGCCATACACATAGAATTATCAGTTTGTTAGACGTACATGCATATACACACTGTGTAGGAACAGAAAAACACACACCAGTGCTTTTAATTTACATTTAGTCATTTGGCAGATGCTTTCATCCAAAGTTACTTATAAGTGGGGTACTAGGCAAAAGCAGGATGAGCATAAGGATGTCTTGCCTCAGGACCTCTACTGGTGGTAGGACGCTGGTCTCCTGCATAGGGGGTGGTAATCTTACCACTAAACTATTCAGCTGCTTTTAATGTTAGAGCCATCACTGGAGAAAAACTGGAACTTCTGCAATGTGGAAGTCTCTCTCTTCCTGCAAAGTAATGTCATTACAATGAGCATGAAAATGTACTGTTTAAACTTCTGGGTTTTGTGGCAAAGGCTTTGTTTGGCTTCGTTTTTGAATTTTGGCTTTTGGCTGATTAGTTCTGTCTAATCAAATTAGTATTTTCTTAAACTATGCAAATTCACCTACAGATACCATTCATGGGGGTGCCAAAGATCAGCTTCTGTCAAAAGAGCACGAAACAAATGTGCCAAATATATTTGAAATTTTATATTTAATTCAGTAATTTGAAATGGTTTATAAGAACAAGTTTATTAAATTAACAGAATTAAACTGGCACACAGACATACTCCTGAAACTTGAAATATTTGATGTAAACATTGATAAAAGGACTGTGTGCCAGCGAGTGTCCTCCACAGTTCAGTAAACTAGATAACTGTCTATTGGGAAGTTTTGAAGTTAAGTTCCTAATATGAATATGAATAAATCTTAAATAAGGTATTGCCTACTGCCAGTAGAATTTTGCTTTTTGAGAAATAGGTTAAGGGTCACATCACACTGTCTATTAGCATTTTGAGCTGATTTTACTTTAATCTCTGTTACAGTTTTGCTTTATTAGTTCTTTACCTTTCCTACATAAAATACTTCTCATAAATATATGAAAAAATGAAAAAACTCACACACAACACTAATTGTAGCCTCAAAGAGAGTTTTAGGGGTTGACAGATAGGGAGACACAAATATGCAGTATAAATCCAATGATTATCACTATTATCACTATTCTACATAAAAGCCAAATAAGCCAGAGGGTTAATTGCAGTAAAATTTCTTATCTTCTCTTTGTCAAAACAATTAATAACCCCCCTGTAAAACCCCACACTAATTGTTAACCGGGCATCTTAGAATATGCCCATTCATTTAATGAGTATCACATATTTCTACCTATTTTGGACTATAGTTTGTCTTATTCCTGTTTGTAAGCAAACTTCCCTGAGTGACTTATATACTTTAGCTTTGAACAGTGAAAAAGTTTGGCGCTTCACAGTTAAAAATAGAAATTATACTGAATTATTGCATCTAAAAAGTGAGAGTACATCATTTTTGACAGTTGTGTAGTATGTGAGAAACTGTCATATTTACATAATATGATACTTTAGAATTAGCTGCATTATACAAACACAAATTAGGCAACTGTGAAAATGATTCTGTTATATAACTGAAGTGGTGATTACGAGCCTGTTTTGGAAATTCTTTCAAATTTGGGGCACTGTTTGGAAAGCCATGCTATGAAGTTGGAAGTGGGTTTTGACACAAGATGGAGTGAACACATGCCCATTGTGTGGCTTTGAGGTCCTGCCAATAACTCATTTCAAAACTGGACTTTGGCATTTTAGAAGAGAAGTTAAAGTGAACTCAGGGAAAATCGCTGAAGTCCTGGGAGTTTCATTCCATAGATGCTGCCTCTTCAATTAAGGGGCTTGTCTCCTTCATTACTGTACAGACTCCCAGCAGTGAAATGTTAATCTGTTTTCCTCCTGACTTGCAAATTTTTAACAAGTGCATGGGATGGTAAAAGAATAAAGGCTGAGACTACAGTATTTTGCTGTGTGGAGAGATATTTGTGGAGAGAATAGAAGGACTGTGGATTATTTCACATTTAAAAATGTTTTAGAAACTCAAAATGAATCTTAAATGAATACCCAGTTGGGTATATATAACCAGCAGGGTATATTTAGTTTTTTGTTATTACAAATAACTAACAAGAGCTGATCTTATTAATTTTGTCCTAATATCTCTTCATACATAGAAGAGGCAGAGCCTGAGGAGAACGAGGAACCTTTTGTTGCTCCCCCAGGGCTGGCAATCCCTCCTGACGTAGAACTGGTGAGTATAAAATATTAAGTGGGTCTTGCTGATGTTAATACCCTTTGCATGTGTATCTACAGTGGGTTGACACAGTAAGAGAAATACCTGTATGTGCCTCAGTGCAGACAGCTTTTAACTGTGCGTTCACAACTACTGATACAAGGAAGTTGGCTGTTACTGTTGCTATTGTTTTCTTCTGTCTGGTGTTGTTCCCCCAGGACCAGGCCCTCTACGACCCCCTCCAGCTGCCACTTTCTTATGCATGAGAAGAAATCTTTAGAAGCTTTAGTTTTTGTTGTCATGGACTGTGTGCATATTTAGTTTGCACCATGCAGGGTATAAAACACCCTAGTTAATGCACACAAAGCACAGCATAGCTGCGGCACATGATGTGCATATTATATTAGTGCCTATTACCCATTTTTAGGGAATATTTTCTTCCTCAATACATTTAAATGCAGTGTATGTCTCATAATTACTTTATTTTAAGATTATTCTTTTTGGTGTTTTTCGACTTCATTTAAGTAGCAGAACACGGCAGGCGGCATGGTATGTGTAGAGAGAGGCAGAGCAGGGGAATGACTTGTATCAAAGGTCCTTGGCTAGAATCTTACCAGGATGCTGTGATGCTAAATTACTAGTATGCAAACATATCTGCACAGATCCTAGTGCAGAAACAGTTTATTGTTAATATATTTTTATTATTGTGACAGCATTAGCTTAGATCGTGGTCACAATAGGAAAGAGGGGGGTGATATGAAACAAACGTCAGAATGATGATTCTGAATGTCACAGTTACTGGGCGAGATGACTCTTCTTTCATTGATTTACATACATTAATAAATGGTTATGAGTTGTGTGTTGTGTGTCAAAATGCCTCATGACTGTCACTAATGTATTGCAGTAGGTCTTTGACATGGCATCAGCAGACCTAGACTCAGATGTGATGAAGAATGCTTCTCTTGTGTATTTCATGTCAACATAAAATATGTACTACACACTTCCCAATTCACTAATAGTTAAGTTCTGAAATTGGAGTGAGAAGGCTCAGCTTTGGCAGCTTAGGACTCAATAATGATTTGTTGGAGTTGGACACTGGCATCTTTTTGGCCAGCATCTTGAAAAGGTAGTATTTATTATGGCTTCATCTTGATGAGAGATGTGGGTTCTTTTGGGGATTGCTGCACTTCGCTGCACTTTTCTGTACTCTCTAGGTAATGACAATGATTAATCATTGAAAGCACACAAGGGGAACAATAATGAATGAATAATGGACCATTTCTTGTTCCACTGATTTCCACCCCATGTGTATTTTCACAATTAATGTCATCACAATGAACATGAAGAGCGCTTGGCATGAAAATGCTTCAGAGACAAAGTTGCTTGTGTCTTTGTGTCTTTGGTATGAAGAAGCTATTAATACATCGGCATTGCATCTTAATGTAATGTGCAGCAGTGAGGTTCACCCATCTTATCTATGGTACTGATGCTAATTTTTCACTAGTACAGCTTGGCCTACAAAGTGTTCTACAAGAAATATTTCTATTTTTTGCACATTTAAATCATTCTCAATACTACACAGAACATAGTAATTAATTAAATCAGTGCCTCTTTTAAATATGTTTAATTATAAAATTTGTTGATGTTTTTCTTTTTTTTTTTTTGTGTTTATTTATAGCCAGCAACCATCAAGACCCATAACATCATTGAGAGGACTGCCAACTTTGTTTGTCAGCAAGGAGCTCAGTTTGAGATCGTGCTAAAAGCCAAGCAGTCTGGTAACTCCCAGTTTGACTTTCTTCGTTTTGACCATTACCTGAATCCTTATTACAAACACATCCTTCGGGCTATGAAGGAAGGGCGATACAACCTTGTCTCCGCCAAGAAGCAAGAGCAGTCTCAAGGTGAGTTATAGAAATCGGTCGCTGAATCCAACCTCTAACTTATGTGTAGACTCAGACATTGACTCATGTACATTATATCCCAGAAGTGTCATGCACTGCGGAACTAATGCATTGGTATCTGATTTATAATAAAACAGAACAGAAGCTTACTTTACTAGTTATAATTAGAATGTTTTGTTCATACGTACGTTTATACATTATGATGCCTTACTTTAGAGTCCCAGTCTGATGATTCGGATGAAGATGGGGATGGCAGCTACCTTCATCCCAGCCTGTTTGCTCCTAAAAAGAGCTCTCGTTTAGAGGAGCTGGTCAAGGTAAAAAAATGTATATATATATGCTTTGCATATAAGAGAGTTGCTACTTTACAAATATTACACACACTTCTTAGTTTTGAATTTTTCCATGCAATTGATAGGTTTTGTACAGCTTATGTAGCATTTTAAACAAATTTTGAGCCCCAGGTTATTTGAAAACTCTAAAATGACCTGATATTTACATTTATTATATGTTAGTACTGTCATATTGGTTACTGCTTGCTGTAATAACATATACATACTGTTTCCGTCTCTTCATGCTAGTTATTTATTTTATTATTACTATTTTTTTTGCCAGTGCTTTTATGTCAGAACAGCCATTAGTTTTTAACCGAGCCGCAAGAATAGAAGCACGTCTTTTTAAAGGACACACAATGAGCTCCTTTTAGTAGCAAGCTATCTAGCAGTTACATCCCATTAAGACAGATTTCCTTTTTGCATCAGCCACTCTAATTTTCTAAGGATTTATATTTGATATTTTATTAGGTTAATCGTTTATTTAATTTCTGTACATCTCTGATATAGCACTGCCAAAAATGACTGGTAAACATCAGCGTTGGGGTGAGGTGGTTAGAGACTAATGCTTAAATATTGCACTGCCCTCAAATACTTTCCAATAATCTCATGATTCCCTTCTTAAGAAAGAATTGAATGTATGGTGTATGCATTTTAATATTTGTGTGAATCTGTTCTCTCCCATGTATAATGCATGCAGCCAGTCTCAATGACCTTAAATGACGACTTAAACAGAAATAACAGAATGATGTGAAATAATGTTTTCTCCCAACTGGCCTTCTTCCTTTGCAGCCTCTTAAAGTAATGGACCCAGACCATCCTCTGGCAGCACTCGTACGAAAAGCCCGTCAGGAAAGAAATGGGACTGCTGTAGTGGCAGCCAAACCAGATGAAACGACAGACCCAGCTACACCCAGCACACCAGCGCAGTACAGTTCTGACCGTGAGTATAGCTTCACCACAAAATGCAACTCATCATTTGTACTCATTTCAATACCTTTCATGAAATGTTGGCTCCAAGCTACTTAATTTTTTTCATTTACATTTACTTCTATATTTTCGGAAGCTGAGATGGTGTAAAGCCTTCTTAAGCTCCGTCCTGTACATGGATTAAAACTGCATTTTGTCTGACTACTGTTAACCACTCAGAACTGGTGTTTGACTTCTTTCTTTTGGGCCTTTTTCTGCTACTGGTGGTTATTTAATACAAATAATATCTCTTCACTACTTAATGCTGACCATAGTTTGCAATTGATGTGAGGGAATTTTTAGTGCTGCAAGTAATATTGAGCTTAGTGGTGTTGTGGAGCAGACATAAATTCCTAAAAAACAGATGACTTGACTTGAACAAGCTCAAGGGTTCACACAAAAGCTCTGGGTCAGAACAGCCATCACTATATGCTTTTGCTTTGATGTTTACAAAATTTAGACTCCAACTAAAAAAAGCTTTCAACAATGTAAGCATACCCAGAACGGATCTGAAATAGCATTTTCACATACTTTGACAAACTTGTACAGTAAATAAAATGGTCATACTGGTAAATAAAGGTAAAGCAAAATGCCCTAAAACAGTAAAGTATAATATGCAGTTCAAAAGTCTTAGTCACTTTTGTTGTGTGAGACTGTGCATAGATGTTCTACATATTTTCTGTTCTTTACTTAGCACACCATTGCCCTCTGGCACAATGTCTTTTTGAAATTATGGATAGCTGATTGAAGTATGATTTTTTTTATTTTTTTTTAAATGCTACACATTGGGGCTTTAAATATCTACTCACTCAATCGCATAGCAGTTCTTTGGTATGCATAAATGCTCGAATATATATAGCTACATAACTATTTGTGCGCTGCTTGAACCTCTTAGATGCAGAATTTGATAAACTGCATTTTTATTAGCTATTAAGTCAATAAAACAAATTTGGGTCACAGGATCCCAAAAGCAAACTTTATGAATATACAATGTATCCACCCATAATGAGTCACATCCACCCTCACTCTATGGTGTTTATCACACTGCCACCATAATTGAACCATATATGTGCTCATCCTTTCCGGAAACAGCTGTTAAACCAAGCCTCTGGTCAATAGCCCCTGATGACTCATGAGAGTTTACTTGTCCATTATTGCAATTTATTCATCTGTGAATCAGTTGTAAAAGATGTGCTTTGACCTGATCTTTGCTGCTGTAATAGGAATGTTTGATAGTAGACTGTTAGTGGATGACCTAGCTGCTTAATGCTGTTGATATGTGTTGTTGCTCAAAAGGGGACTGTTAGCTTGTCCTCCCATATGGCTACACTTGGAGTGCACTGATGTGAAAGCCTTTTCTTGTCTTTCGAGCATGTTTATTCAGCTCCCTAAAATGTTAATACAGGGCTTAGGTAATAAGTTGCTCCATTACCTCCATTCTACTGGATTGCCTCCCTTTATTGAGCGTATGTAATCGCTCCCTCTGACCCTGATGAATATGAGTATGCAAAACAAACAATAAGAGCAGCTCCAAAACCACCAGATAACTGCATCATCTAGGAAACAGATGAATAGATTGACCTCGTATATATATGTATTTTTTGTCTTTCCATTTGCACATCATACTGTCTTTATCGGAAATGTAGCACATGTCAATTTTTTAAAGATAGTTCATGGTTTCACTTTCCATTTTCCTGATTAGATAAAATTGGCTGTGTTATTAAAGTCAACCAGCTCGGTATCTCTTTTTGCAATACAAACCCAATTATGAGGGACATTACCTTTATTGTGCAATGACCACATTGAGTTATACCCACTTTCTTCTGCTCATTTAAATGAATAACTGCTTTGGACATTTTAAATTTAACATAAAAACTTAGCTGCTGTTTATTTAATTTATTTAATGCATACAGGGAAACGCTGTGTTTGTGTATGTATTTTTATGGGCTGTTTTCCTGTCTTGCAAAACTAAATTTAGTGCTTTGACTGTGCACAAAAGGTAGCATTAGTGTTTTTCATAGGTTCATTAACAAGGCAGGTGTGGCAGTTCCCTTTTACAGTGGCAGATAACGTTTCCATCATGTTCAAGTAGAAAGTTTGTCATGGCTATAACTATAGCCTTTTATCTCTTTAAAGGAACAAATAGATTTTTTTAAAGCAAAAAATGATGCTATAATGTGAACAGTGCTGTGTGTGTTTTAATGGTAAAACCAAAATGTATTCTCTATATATCTCACATTAAGTGTTTGTCTTTTGCCAGGCAAAAAGGAAGCATTTCTGAAAGGTATATTTCATGTAGGGATTTCTTCTTCTTTTATTTACAGCTATTTATTATCGCTACTACATGCTTCCTGATGGAACGTTCTGCTTGGCCCCACCTCCCTCAGGAATAGATGCCAGCTCTTACTATAACAATATGCCTTCAGCTGTTATGGCTGCTCCTCCTTCTTCCTCTGGGGCTTTGTCTAATTTGGGGACTACACCTACCCCTCCTGAAGCAGTCACCATGACACCACCAGATACAGCCACCTCTCAGATCACTGGCTCGGCTGCTTCAGCGAGTGTACCAGAAACCAGGTAGGTACACACTTGCATCGTGCCATTTTCTCATTGATAGCACCTCATGGCACTTAAACTGTCATTGAATTTTAGTGTTTTTGTTATTTAGCTTTGAAAAAATTAAAAATTAACTTTTTAAAATGTGTTCAAAATTATATTCATAAACCTTCTGAAGTGTTACTGTTGCTTGCTTAGCTATAGCAATTAATATTGGAAATTATGTATGTAAATAAAGATGTTAGATAACTTAACATCTTTAATTTTAATTTAAAATAGTTCCAAAGTCGAAGCTCAAGTTTCCACACCAGCAGCACCAGCCATCATTCCTCCGCCACCTGACATCCAGCCAGTCATAGACAAGCTGGCTGAATATGTTGCTAGGAACGGTCTAAAGTTTGAAGCCAGTGTCCGTGCCAAGAATGATCCACGGTACGTGTTCTTACCAGATGAAAATATCTTTCTCTGGTCAGCCCTTTGTTTTTGAAACTCATATCAGTAACTGCAACCTCTTCATCATCCTCTGACTCATATTTTATGAGTGGTTACCTGTCATCTTATATAGTATATGTTCTTCTTCTTTCTGCCGTAGGTTTGACTTTTTGCAGTCTTGGCACCAGTACAACACCTATTATGAGTTTAAGAAGAATTACTTCATGCAGAAGGAAGGAAAAGTATTTTCAGAGGTATTCAGACTTGCTGACGTGTTTTATATATATCTGTGTGTGTCTGTGTGTCTGTTTGTCTGTGTGTCTGTGCATATATAGAAGGGCTCTCTTAACAACATAACATATTGACAAGCTTATTTCCATATAGACACCTGATCCAAATCAGTTTAAACTGGAATGTGTCTAATACAGGTGACAGTGTAACACATTAGTTATGGATCCTTAATATAAATCAGGAGAAATCTGTGGCACCACTTAGCACCGGGTCAGGGACAAACTTCACATGTTGTATTTAACAACATTTAAAAAAAATTTTCCACTCAAATTTTCATCCTCTATTTATTATTCATTGATTACATTCTCCTTGCTGAGTAGGTAGTTTAGTATGAGCAGATGCTTGCAATGGCGCAAGGTTAATACTTCAACCCCACGTATGACCTTAACACCTAGGATCAACACTGTTCTCTCATTTATCTTCTTCCGTCACCATTTCTCACATCTGCATGTAATTCCATTTAACATCATTTGCAGGAAAAGTTTAGTCATAGAAGAAGGTTGTCTAAGCATTCACTGCACTTACAGCGAACCTTGAAATTAGCAGATTTTTCTTGCTGATATGCTAAGACCTGTTAAATTACTTCTATTATTATTAGAAGTATCCTGTTATAGGAGTGACATAAGTGAACAAGGGCAGCAATACTTGAGTATTGTTGAAAGGTAAATCTCACCCTCCTGCTGGGCAACAGAGTTGTTTACTATGTCCCTTTTCAAGTCTTTTAGGACTCCAGTGAGATAATTTCAGTTTTTCATTAGTAGTTTCCTTTGTTTTAGGGATTTTATTCAGTGAAGCTGCAATATCTTGACATTAACCATATTTCTACTAACTATCGGTACTAAGTTCTAAGTTCTACATTAAATTGACTGAAATGACTGAAGAACTTTTACTTCACCAGCCTTGCCTGTTTTGTGAAGCTTCTGTGCCTATTCTCTTTCACTATCACCGCTAAATCCGATGTGGAATCCAGTTGAATATCAGGACCTTGATGAGGCGTCCCACCCAATTAGCAGCAGTTCCAACAGACATTAGCAGCATTCTCAGTGCCTCTTCTGGCTGGTGAAGCTCCCCAGTGGCACAGGCTTTATAAACTTTATGGTGTATTGGTTAACTAGTAACTGTTGCTAACAAATTCCCTGCGGTTAGGAGCGATTGTTTCATGGGAATACATTCCCTTGGCTTTAGGATTTCCCTGAACACCACAGAATGTTTATCAGTGAGTGAGGTAACTATATTACATACCCTGAGGAAAACATATTAGTTGTGCTTATAATAAAGTCCTCATAGA
The DNA here is from genome assembly GCF_900324465.2 of Anabas testudineus. Classification (NCBI taxonomy): domain Eukaryota; kingdom Metazoa; phylum Chordata; class Actinopteri; order Anabantiformes; family Anabantidae; genus Anabas; species Anabas testudineus. The sequence goes on from NC_046630.1 coordinate 13,500,594, forward strand.
CCGAGTTTATGGTGATTGGAGGACATTGCTTAGGATGGCAAGTTTGAACTACTGTATACACTCCCCTCCAAAGAGCACCTTTTGTCTGAACTCATCCATTTTTAATTTTAGCAAATGTATTTGGAAAATGTAGACTTGTAATAGATTAAAGTGAATAAGACCTAGTATTTATTTGCAAATTATTTGCTTGCAATAATTGCATCAAGCTAGTGACCACTGTAGCCTCTTTCAGTTGTTGTTTGTTTACATGCTCTTTAAGGTTTAAGAGTGGGTGGAGGTTGACTTGGCCAGTCTAAAACCTTCCACTTTTTACAGCTGATGAACTCCTTTGTGTGTTTTGGGTCATTATCTTGCTGCATGATGAAGGATCAGTTTGGTTTTCTGAGTTCATTTTGCCATTGTGTGTTACATTATCAATGAAGATGATGAAGAAGCCATGCAACCCAAGTCATGACATTACCTCCACTGTGTTTCACAGATGAGCTGGTATGTTTTTGTTTTGTATGTCTTTCCATCAATTTGGCTGGGTTAATCTTTGTCTCATCAGTCTATAAAATTTTAATATTTTTTCTAGGCTCACTTCTGTACTGTCAATTCCAGCTGGGCCCTTCTGTTTTTCTTGGTTGTTGCTGATGTCACTAACTGTTGATTTAGGGTCTGTCTTTACAGCCCTCACAATGTTTCCATCACCACCTGCTGTTGTTTACTATAGTCTACCCAGTAAACCAGTGGTTTCTTTCTTCTTCAGGACATTCCAAATGGTTGTACTGGTTAAGGTCAATGTTTGTGCAATGGCTCTGATTGATTTTCCATCTTATCTCTGCTTCACAATTGCTTGTTTCTCGCGACTAAACAGCTCTCTGGTTTTTATGTATGTTACACTTCTTAACTATAAATGCAGTCTGAACAGACAAAACCCAAATCTCAAACTGAGCTAGACATCCAGTGTATTGTTTGAATAATCAACCAATCAAACCTGTCATCTTTTGTCTCATATTCATCTTTGGATATTTTTTATCAGTAAGGTAACCACCAGATTGATGCACAATAAGTTTTATTTAGCAAACAATAGGACTGGGACCTAGTGTAACTATTCTTAGTCCCCCAGCGCCCATTATTTGTCAATTGCTTGTTTCTGACTGATTATCACCTGTTCATGAAGAGGGTTGGCATCATTTGATCATTAGCATAGTCAGAACTTTTGATATTGCCCTATAAGGCTACCTAGTTTGCCTTTTTGCTTTGCTTACTTTCATTCAAATGCAACAAAAGAATAAAAACACTTTCACACTGCAGAGAACCAAGCCTGCTGTCAAAAATCAGCAAATTAAAACAACAAATTTACTATTCAGTAGTACCGGAGGAGCAATTAGAATAATTTCATAGTAGCTGTCAGTGGTGTGTTATCAGAGCAGTGCTATACTGTGACAGAAATAAAGAGGAAATTGATGAAGCTGCATGAAGTTAGTCTTTCTATCACACAGCCGTTCATGACTTAATAGTCTACATTTTTTTGTCGCCTGCTGTTTTTCTCTCTCCTCTTTCTACCCTCTTTCTACTCACCCCAACCGGTCAAGGCACCGTAAGCCTGGCTCTGCTGGAGGTTTCTTCCTGTAAAGGAAATTTTTCCTCACCACTGGCGCCTAGTGCTGCTCAAGTGGGGTTTTTGTGTTTTCTGTATAATACTATATACAGTTATATTTTGTAAGGTCTTAAACCTTAAACTGTAAAGTGCCTTGGGGTGACTTCTTTTGTGATGTGGCGCCGTACAAATAAAATTGAATTGAATTGAAATTGAATTGTGTCTGTGGACAACAATGACATGGTAAAGTAGAAAATACTGCAGTAAGTGAAGTTACATTTACAAATTTACAATTTGTAAACCATGAGGATAACTATATGGTGAACAGATTATTAATTTAATGTTAACTTTGTTCTGAGTCTGTGCTGTATTTTATTTATTTAATCATAGCATGTATAAACTCCACACCGCTATAATTTCTGGAGCACAACAAGTGTGTTTTCCCCCTTTGAAGTAAGCAGTCTATCTGTTCATATCATGTACGAGAGGTCTGGACCATTTATGATTTTTCTTAATGCCTAAGATTAAACTGGAAGCATGAGAAAATTGGTGAATGCCACAAATGATCTTTAACTGCTCATATATGCCATGTGCCACAATTCTGAGGCTACTTTTTTTTGCTTACCTGTGGTACACAGTTAGATTTTGGATTTAATCTGCCACTTCTTAAAGTGGAATTACACTCCTTCACCCCCAGAATAGTCTTGTTTTGACACAACCTTAAAAATATTTTGTACTGGACAACATGCATCATACACACATTATTTTACATAGTACAGAAAATTATTGTGAATTCAACTCCTTCCGAGCGCTGCAGTTTTTATGTCAAGGTCTCTTTGCGACGTGATCTCATAACACCACTAAAGATGAATGCACTACGCATATGTAGCATATTCATTAGGGATTTTAGTTGTTTCAAGGGTTTGGGTTGGCAGTCAGCTTTCTAAGACTAAAGAACAAGGTCAGTGCTTGAATAATGATACTGTTTTGTGATTGGGTTATAAAATAGTTGATAATGCAGATATGAATAGAAAACCTCTCTATCATGGTTTATATGAGTAACTTAAAGGACGTTTTGCCCTAATTATCTGACTTAATTTAATGTCTTCCTTTTTCCAGGTTTCCAAACTGAGCTTTTGTATTTACTTATTTTTTATATTCATCATCCCTTTTACATAAGGGATTTATATGGGCTTTAAATAGGAAAAAATAACTAAGTGTGAAAATTAATAGATATTTCCTATAACTTGTTACCTTTAATAAGCATTTAAGAGAGAGACCTACAGTAACTACAGCTATACCTGATGTTAGCTTCATTTCACCAAGGTATTTATCATCCTAGTTTCACTGTTTATGAAAAGTACAAGCTGTTGCATACACTCGACAATTTCCATTCTCATGGTATTTGCACTGTTATCTACTTCCAGTTGTTACTGACTAGTCGTTATTAATCATTTTTCAGGTGTGTGCTGCTTTCAGACGATCAAAGACTTGAAAACTGATCTGTGGAAGAAACAGTCTTTAAGTATGAACTATCCAGTCTTTGAAAGTCTTAGCTAGTCTTTCAGTTTGTCCCCACCTCAGCTATTTGTATGAGTATTAATTCTCTTCAAAGTAAAGTAAATAATCACAATCTGTTAGTTTTAAAAGTCACACAATTGGTTAAATGAAGATTGTCTGTGTGCACTGAATGTCTCTCACATAATTCTAGTATAAATACATCTGTATCTAGAAGGTCCAATCATTGATCAGTTAGTATCCTTACCAAAAACTACATCATGATTATTTAAGACTCCCAGGAACTGCTATTGAAGAAGTCAGGGGACTTTCTGGAGTACATCAGATTAAATCTACAGTGTTGAAAAAGTGAAGGGGTCCAGATACCTTCTAAAGCAACTTTACGTATGCATATATTTATATATGTTCAAGGTTAGTTGAGTCTGCGTTGTTTCTGAATGAGAACGGGAAATGCGAGAAGTGATTGAAAACGTTTGAAAGGAGCAATTTGTCTTCTGAAGAATCAAATCCATTAGCTTGTCAGAGTGCAGAGAAGTGTGGGCCATTATGACACAGCTCAGGCTGCTCCAACAAGCAGCTGCTCCGCTTTTCTGTCAAGAAACCTGCCTTGTGTTTGTGATTTGCATTGTGAGTTATAGGATGCAGATATCACTGCTCTCATTCAGTGCTATTATTTATAGTTTGATAGTTAATGAAAAAAGCTAGAAAAGGGGATAAAATCAGTCAACACAGACAGCAGCAGGGTATGCAGCAGCTGTTGTTTTGTATAAGTATCAATAAATCTCTAAAGTGTTCAGAGTGCTGCACTTGTGGAGTGGATAAATTAAATTTTTATCTAAAAAGAAGGAGCATTTTGCTAATAGTTCAAATCATCAGAAGCCGTGTCTCCTTCTGTTTGAAGAGCTCTTTTAATCGGATGTTTAAAAAGTCACTGATCTATGTTGCTGGATTTAATGTGATGCCCACATTTTCACTCTCTCAATTTAGTTTAGCAAAGAATACAAAACAACTCATGGGGACATCTCGACTTTTTTTAAAAGAAATGTTTAACACAATTTACTTTCTTAGGATGAAGTTACTGAAGGCATTATCCATATGATGTTTCACTATGACAATTGCACGGCACAGTATTTTCCTTTCACCCTGTCTGACAATGGCTTGATTTGGGCCTAGGTCTAATGCAGGCTATGTGAACTTATCAAAAGTTTTTCCCTACTGAGTTTTTCCCAAAACGTGAATAATGAATACTTCTGGCAGTTCCTGCTTTTTCTTCTCCTGTGAGCTTTGATTTTATTTATTTATTTATTCATTTAAGGGTTTAAGTAGTCTCCAGATCTCTGTAAAATGCTTTGACTGTTGAAAGCACTGTTTAATTATAGTAGAATTAGAGGAGGTTGCATTTGATCCATTCTTCAAACATGGTAAAATGTACCTCATGAGGTTAAGTTTTTTCCTTCTGTGGCAGTGGCTTCATCACCAGCTTCACCGTCATTCCACCAGCAGTTTATGTTGTAGGGTAGTGGCTAGGAGCATCCGGTCCACAGGTATTACTACCAAGACCTTTCTGGTTATCAGTAATGTACGCACAAGCATGCTATAAGGGCTTTGTAAAAATACTATGTTGATGTGGGGAGCAACAGAACATACAGTGAAATATCAGAAAGCCAAATAAGGTATCTCAAGCTGTTTAAGCAATTATACTGCCAGACAAGTAAGGTCTAGAGTTACAACATTGTGGTTGTATGCCTCCGCTAACATGAGGTGGCTGCGACCTTGACCATTCAATGTTCACATAGATTTCATTTTTCTATGCACGCAAAGCTGCTGTGTTTACTACAGCAAGATACACGTTCATCACCATTTAGAAAAAAGAAGGTCACATTGTGATAAGTATAACTCAGCAAATCATTAGAAAAATGGGGAAAGAACAAAAATTAGCCACTGATTATACACCTAGGTAATTCATTCAAAATGAATACAGTATTAAATTACTATTATTGTCTTTGTACTGCTTAATTATAATTTTATTTTAACTTAACTTTTGAAACAAAAATCATGACTTGTGCATGGTCAATCATGTGTGAAATGTAATTTTTCATCTCATAACAGTGTTCTGCTTTTAATGGTTTCCTGACCTTTTCTATTCTGCTCAGCTTCTCCACACGCTGCTTATATAGAAAAGCAAAGTATTAAAAAGTATCCATTAGGCCTGAGCCAGAACTTTATGGTAGCACAGCAGGGAGATGCCTTTATGTATAACCCTTTTATACATTAAAAATGCTGTCACACCAAACACAAAAATAGATATTTTTAAATGTATTTATTTGTATTACCTAGACACCCAATGTGCACATTTCTTAAAAAGAAAGACCTTTCTCACACCAGCTTTTTGGCCATATTGCTCCTCCTTCGCATCATAAAAGTACATAATATCAGGATCAGTTTTTCAGGGAATCAGATTTTCAATGCCATCAATCTCTGAAATGTTATTGTTTACTAGTTCAAAATGTGTCTGTAATCTTCTTTTGTTCGTTGTGTGCTCTCTCCCTTCCTCCAGAGTGGGATCGGAAATGATGGGGATGAGCTTCAGTCGGACAATTCAGTTACGGAGTCCAAGCTGACTAAAGGTAGGGCAATAACACAAGCAAAAACACTTTCTCTTTCTTGTTTAGTTTTTTCAATAAATTAGATGCAAAACCTTTAGGCAAATATGTTGTATATGTAAATATGCCTAAACATATTTACTTTAGCGTGTATGTATCGTGTTTATTCACAGCTGCCTGTAAATCTAATGGTATTTATGCTAGCAATTTCCTTTGGTGATATCAGGCTGGAAATTTCTGGGCAGAGATGAAAGACTCTGCTTACCACAATGCTGCTGGGATCCAAGAACATGCACATGCAAATTAAGGCATGCATTCACACAGACTGTTGGGGGGTAACAGGTCGCAGAGCAGACTAGGGAAAACTAATAAGTTCTTGGGGTACTGCACAAGTAAACCATCCAGCATTTTAAGATGAATATCAAAGGTCCTATACTAAGGTTATTTTTTATGGAATGAGGCAGACTGTCTATCCTTTAATTTCATTTGACTACAAAATCAAAACAAAAGTTTTTCCTCTCCACTGTCGCCTAGTGCTGAATTGAAATTGAATTGTGTCTGTGGACAACAATGTGATAGTAAAGTAGAAAATACTGCAGTAAGTGATGTTACACTGTGTTATAACAAGATATACAGCACAGCAATGACAGGAGGGAGAGCATTTTGCCTCCTCCCTAAATTAACAATTGGAATCACTATAATTAAATGATCTCTCGGTAAATTTACAAACCAAGAGGGTAACTATAAGATGAACAGATTAACTTTGTTCAGAGTCTGTGCTGTATTTTATTTATTTAATCATAGCATGTATAAACTCCACACCGCTAAAATTCCTTAAGGGCGACAAGTGTGTTTTCCCCTTTTGAAGTAAGCAGTCTATCTGTTCATGTCATGTACGAGAGGTCTGGACCATTTATGAATTTTGTTAATGCCTAAGATTAAACTGGAAGCATGAGGAAATTGGTGAATGCCACAAATGCTCATATATGCCATGTGCCACAATTCTGATGCCTACTTTTCGTGCGTTTTTATACAGCTGAAGCCTCACAGCAGCCATTTTGTCCAGTACAAGGATTTTGGACTTAATCTGCCACATCTTAAATTATAGTTACACTCCTTCACCCCCAGAATAGTCTTGTTTTGACACATGCAGTTTTTATGTCAAGGTCTCCACTGAAGATAAATGGACTAAGCATAGTTGTTTCAGGGTTTTAGGATTAGGATAGAAATCCATGGGGCGCAGCGTTGTTGGCTCGTCTGCATTGTTTCATTGTGGCCAACTGCCTGTCTGTCTGTCCGACTGTTTCTCTTTCCTCGTCTGTATTCTGCGTCTTGCCCAGCTTGTCCTAAGTCTGTTTTTCATTTCATAAACTTCCTTTCACTCTTATGTTTCCTTTAGTTCCCCTTTTTCATTTCTCATCCTTGCTTTTCCTGCATCGTCCTGTTATTTTTTTTGTCCATCCCTCCCGTAAACCTTCCTCCAGCTTTTTCTTTAAATTTGTCAATGAAAAGTAGGGCATGATGCAGTTTTCATTGTGTGGTGAACATGACTGCACTCTGAATAGTTCTTTCCATCTGAATCACAATTTGACCTTCTGTCTCTCTGTGCCATTACAGCCTCGTTTGCCCCCATCTCTTTTGCCATCAAGGCAAAGGAAAATGACATGCTGCCACTGGAAAAGAACAGAGTTCGACTGGACGATGACTCGGACGAGGACAAGGTCTATTTCAACTTCTTTTCAGTTTTGCAATGATATAAGGCTGACTAACACAAGAAATTATATTGAAATTAACACTATCTTAAAATGCATGTTTGCTTAAAGTTACTGGAAGAGGAGGGGCTGGAAGCTGTTATGGGAGGAGTTGACGTGGTTAACAAGGAGCCTCCTCCAGTCAGTGCACCAGAAGAGAAGAAACCCTCCCTTACTCTGGAAGAGTTGGAGGCAAAACAAGGTAACTGTGCTCAACAGGTTGAAAAAATATAGGTAGCTGCAAATGTAATTTTTGTGAGTTTGTAATAATCAGTATGCTTTATTGAAAACATGGTTCAGCCTTTATCCGATTTTGCCATTTTGTCCTCATCTTTAATGTGAGTTAGCTAAAGTGTATTCTTGTGTCTCAGCATCAGCAAATAAATACAGGTGCTTACAAGCCACCCCTGTCACACCCACTGGCATGCTGTTACTTTCCAAGAGTGTCGGGATTGGAGGGAAAACAAAAGGGCAAGAGAGGAGATGAAATCCTCTGAGTCTGAATTATAAATTCTCTGAACAGTGTGTACCCTCCAGCAGGACACAAACAGTGTAGTACAGTAAATGACAGTCATATATCTCCAAAGCCTAACGGAGATGTATTCTCTCTATTTTTGTCTCTCTCTTTCGTTCAGTTGTGGATATAGGATGTTACACATCAGCTCTGCTCAGTCTTGCATAAACTGAAGTAATGCATCAGTGACTTTGCACAAAGACCCATACCTGCACACAAAGCGTTATTTATCCTGCAGGAGGTTTACACCCTTCTAGCCGTTGAGCAGGATTTTTAGCTTTCATACTGTTTTTAACATACTAATTAACATGATACAGCTGATGAGATGACTGCTAGGTTAATGATCTTAACCACTTTTTAGGGGAAGGTCCTGCATAACTCACTGAGCAAAAAGTTCTCATTTTGCTTTGTGCCTGTTTCCCGTTTCATTTTTAGGCACAGTCACTTCTCTCAAACATTCATATTTTTCTGTATCGATGGTTATTCATTTCAAAAGTAATATACTTTTTTACTGGAAGCTGTTGTACTTGAAGTTGATTCAATCTGCAATTGCACCCTCTTAGCTTAAAAAAAAAAATTGGACAGCTTCACCCTCCTCTGCATGTCTCTTTGAGAGATCACAAAGCAGCTTAAATTTAAAATGATATTCCAGAAAGGCATTTCCGACAAACAAAATCTAACAGCCAGCACACACCATCGCCATTAGGGTTATCAATAAACCAGTGGATCTGACTCATTAATCGCAAGGTACAAGTCTTCTATGTCAAAGGTATAAAAAGTCATTTATAGGCCATTTTATAGTATGTCAATGATTATTAATTAAGGTAGAGTTTGGGGTCGCTTTTATTAATTCAAATTAACAGAAATTACATTACTCATCATGAGCTTTCACTGTTTAAAATAAAATAATAAAATAGTCATGCTTGTCCTTGAAAGCTAAAATACTTCAAACAAATCTGGTAGAACAGTATTACAATACAAATGTATCCTCAGCTTTATGTTGGATCACTCAAATTCCAGGCTAGTGTATATCGCATTTTGTGAATTTAGTGGATTGTCTTGTCTGGTAAGATGCTTACTAGATATGCTCTTTATTGCTGCCCTGTAAGAAAGAGAAAATATCTTATCCTTAATAGCTGTTTGACTGTATAGAAATCTACTAAATTGTGTTTAAAAGTGTGCCACATTAGCAGACGTTACCAATTGCTATGATTTTGAAAAGGGCCTCTCCTAAAATGGTGGAAAGGGTTAGCAATGCTTCCTATAGTTACTAAACATACTCTCAGTCAATAGCACAAGGCTGTTTGTCAGAGACACATGATGCCAATTGTCCAGTCAGAAGGACAGTGCAACAAGGTAATAATTTCCAGCTGCAAAATAGAGCCTAAAAGATGGACAGATGGACAGTGAGAGATAAATGTGCTACTTCTCTGCATCAAGGGGCCTGACAGGTCCTGTTTAGGTTTAGTGGAATAGTCTCTGAGTGTAATTCCCTCTCTGAGCTGACAGACGGCCAGTGAAAGAGGCTGGAAAAGCCTAATAAATAGCTGACTGAATTGGCTTTGCTGTGTGGCAAAGTGGCTGTCACTCAGCAGACCTAACTTGATCAGCCGGAGAATCAGCAACAGACAGCAGAACGCTAATCTGTATTGATGGGCTGGAAAACAGTCGCACACACTAAATGCAGTTGCAGTGATAACTACATGAATTGTTCAGACATTTCCCAGATGATGTGCATGTTTTAATAGCAGTTATAGAAGACTTGCAGAAGAAAATGCAGATAGTGTATATTCAGTAAATTTGGGTATGGAGCTAAATATAGTCTAAATGTAGATATACTTTCTTTAAACTAAATATAAGGCAGCCTTTCATTCATTGAAGGGCTTACAGAGAGATACAATTTAAATTTTTTAATATTTTAACTCCAACTAATCATTTTTATTAGCCTGTCATGCTCAAAGTTATTTAGTCATTACAGTACAGTGAAATAAAACAGATTAAAGACAGTAGCTAATGCCCACAGTTTGAATTTTTGTTATTAATTAAATGAATCATTTATGTAATCTTCAAAAATGAACTACTACAACTACTAACTACTACCATAACCTACTGAACACAGTACAGTAAGATTGTCCTTCGTGATAAATTGCATTAAATGAATCTGTAAACACAGCAGTAAGACTCAGCCAGGGCTGTGTATTGTGACACAGTCTGGGTTACAGCTGGGTTCTGTTCCACTTGGCTGTTATTCTCACTATACTCAAATATGATTTGCCTTGACAGCCAGCCTATTTTTAACCTTGAAGAGATAACAGTAGCCCCAGCGGTTGCATAACTTACACAGCCTGTTTTCCACAAGCATTTGTTTTATACTTCACTGTCTTGTCGTCTGCGTCTCACTCATCCCGTTGCTCCCTGTGCCCCATCTCATTCTTGTGCTCGCCTTACCTATCCTTCCCCTACCTGTCTCCAGCACTTCATCGCCTTTCCTCATTTCTCAAAAACTGCTTATTTTCCACCCCCACTGTCACACCGATGTCTGTCTCCTCTTCCCCACCCACATGTTCTCTTTCTTACTCTACTTTTTCTATGTAAACCTTGAATTGCATGAAATTATATATCACCAGAGACTCAATCAGACTATAGGATTTAAAGTAGGAATTTTGTCAATCTACAGCAGTTGGAAACAAAACGCTCATCTTAGTTTAATTTGACAGTAAGAGTCGACAATTACACATATCATCCTTTTCCTCTTTGTCTTTCATTCTGTTCCTCTCTGGCATTTTTTTGTCTCTTACAATCCCTTCCTTCTCTCCTATGTCTCCATCTGTGTCTTTTCTCCCTCTCTCCTCTCGCTTTGAATTCTTTGTTTTACTATGACTATTTACTTGTAGCCAGGAAAAATTTGGCTGAGTGAAAACCCGAGCACAATCACACTTTTCAGTCATTTTCTCCTCCCTCACTACAATTTAGTAGAGGCATGTCTGCGGTAAACACAAAAAAGGGACAATGAGTACTTTTTTTTTTTTTTTCTCATCGTCATCCAACCGTCTCTCTTCTTTTTGTACCCTCTTATCTCCTCGCCCTTAGCCAAGCAGAAACTGGAGGATCGTCTAGCTGCTGCAGCCAGGGAGAAGCTGGCCCAGGCATCTAAGGAATCCAAGGAGAAACAGCTACAGGCAGAGAGGAAGAGGAAGGCAGCGCTCTTCCTACAGACCCTCCGCAGCCCCTTTGCTGGAGAGCCTGAGGCCAAAAGAGTTGAGCTAGACTCATCTGCACAGCTTGAGGTAGGTGAATGGTTGATAAAGGTGATTTAGTGCAGTTGTCATTTTAAGTAAAAACACTGACAGCGTTATCGTCACTCACAATGTGACTAATTCAAGAGTTCAAAATTACAATTGAGTCCGTTTTCTCAAAGTTTGAGACGTTGTTGTGTCACTCAGGTCAAGAACTAAGATGGTGTAATTGCAGTAATGCCATAATGAGAATGGATGCATTTAACAGCAGTACCATTAGATTCCTAAAAATATCTAATGACTTAATATTTACATTACAAAATATATTGGCAAGACGAAGCCAGTTATACTAGAAAATGATACTGTGTCCACATGAGCTGCGTTCCAGGTTGTTAGACTATTCTGCTAAACTCAGTGAAAATATACTGTAATGTATTTTTGTGTAACACATGCTGTTTGTGTAACACATTTTCGGGAAGAGTGTTAGTTTAAGGTTGAGTGGAAGATTGTTTTCTTTAGTATAAATACATCACAATATCATTATTGTAGGGCAGAGTATTTGAACTGATAGGACCATAGACTTTAACAGACTTGTAATGCAAGATACATTTACCATATTTTTTTCTAAAACCTTGGAATATAGTAGAAGAGATAAATGCGATATTGGTCTTATTTTGTAATTTGTAACTGTACAATAGAAGAAAGACAAAATCTGGTATACTAATTGACTAGAGGCTGTAGATAAGTAAGGACAAGTTTTGTCTGCACTGCTTAATCGTAAGATCAAATTGTGTAAATGCAGACTCCTGGCAAGACATTTTCCACCCTGAAGCCTGAGATCAGAGCCAGATTTTGCTGGCTGTTACTTTTTTTAACCTCATATTTTTCACTTGCTGAATTGGGGCCAAAATTTTGGTCAGATAGCTTTAGTAAATGGAAAATCACTTTTTCTACAATTAGTTCTGTAATCCTATAGTGAAACAGTATCCATCGTTATGTCTGAGTAGGACTGTGATAATGTTGACACAGTGACAGGCAGAAATGGCTGGAGTTTTTCTGTCTGTGTGTACAGCAGTGTTTATGGCAGTTTTCAGTTTATGTAACCATACAATCATAACTTAAGAGAAGAATGTGTGGCTGCTGTCAGAATATTTCCAAGCATATCGGTCACATGAAGTGAATATTAGTAAATGGCATGAAATAAAAGGTCTCATATATACAGCAGATAAAGTATATCAGATATGTTTATTGTGCTGTTGTTGTTGTTGAGCCAAATCGGTGCTTGACTCTGTGGCAAGCTCAGACTGCTTTTCATGTACAGACAGCCTTATACCAGGGGTGTGACAGCAGTCAGCGATTGCATGAAGAAGAGGTGAGATATGTGTCCTATATAAGATCTCAACACAGCTGTTAACACTGACAATAAAAATAGCATATTGTTCTTGACCCATAATGTGCTGTTACAAACAGGACAGAGTGACCCAGAGATAGATGGGTTGACTCATTCTCAGGAAGTAAGAAGCTAATTTTGTTGTTGTGGGCATGATAGTTTTTCTTCTGAGCGTCATGACTTTGATTTCAGAAGCTTAAAAAATATTATGCACCAAGACCATTTTAAGCAAATGTAATTATACCATAAAATGCTCGGAGTATATATTTTTTAGGCGAAAAACAAACTACCAAATCATCCAGTGTGTGTCCTAATAAAGAATACTAAAAGTCCAAACACAGAAAACAGTTTTTCAACTGCTCCTCTCCTTCTGCAGAGATAACACAAAGTGTCTCTGTTTGAAATTTCTCATTTCTAAGGTTTCATAGGGGGGATGCAATATTGCAAGTTTTAAAAGGCTTTTTCTTCTGTTGTATAAAACATCGACAAAAATGGCAAGAATGCTTTATTGTGTAAATAAGACTAGGTGGTCATTTGATGTGTAGATTGCCTGTCCATTTGATGGATGTTGCATATCAGCTCCTCATTTGATCCCAACTGATGCGTGGTGAACTGGCCTATTGCCTGTTAGGCCAGGTGGCAATGGGCAGGTTCTTGTCACTATTGCACCAGCTCTGTCACTCTTCTCCAGATGTTCTGTGACTTCTGCAGTGGCCATGAGAGAATACGTATCCTGAAGGAATAGGTCATTGGGCCACTGAATAAATCATGTGCTAGTTTAACGTTTTTAAAGTTAGGAATTGCAAACTCGGTTGGTGTCCAGTCTATAATGAAGTGTGTGTCTTTGAGAGGAAAAAAAAGTGTTTTTAAGGTATGTTAATAAAGGAACCTGCTGCCAGGGTAGCTGGGAGTGCGGAGCCTGGACGACAACATGGTGCTGTCGACCGTATTATACAACATACAATTACAGATTGAGCATGTGTATATTTTAGTCTTTTGAGTTTTACATCGGCTTTGAAGCTTTCCAGCTATCCAAATTGGATCCCTATTTGCTGTTAACATAGCATCCTGTTATGAGAAGACACAGACGGGTACGGAACCAATCTTGACATCCGGCAAAGAGGACAATGCAAGTCTGAGTAATGATTTGGTTATTAGAAGCAACCCTAATTTGACTCTAAGGTGATTAACACTTGTAATGATAGTGAATAATCTGACAGCTGTGTTTCAGAAGACCAGAAAAAACAAGCTGGTGCAGTACTAGCTCTACAGAAGTTAGAGGATGAATATCAGTGCTGATGCTATGTAGAAGAGCAGCATGACCTTACATGGATCTGTTGATGTAAGCTCTCCATGGTTCCCATAAGTGCTAATCGTGTCTTTTGTGCAATGGTAGTATATTAACAAGCGTAAGTTGTTGCGAGTAAACAGATCCCTCTCTGTGAACTGTGCTACTGCTGCGTGGCGTCTTTTGTTTTCAGCAGGCCACTAGTGGTGCAAATCCAAAGTAATAAGCCATTTTAAGAAAATGAACATGGCTGTATTTATCTATTCGTTAAAGTGATGCTTTTATGAGATTTTGTCAACATAAATATTTCCTGCATGTTTATTTAGACATTACAGGGCTATAAGTGGTTTAGGGGGAGCTGGTGGCACTGCTGAGAAGAGCAGTGAAGGCAGACAGATTTCCTTTGCCTAACCTATTTTATGTCCAATGGTACAACATATCATGAAATGACTTTATTCTTATTTCCAACATTTATACTTGTATATATCTTGTGTTTTTCATGAATATTTCCTTCATGCTGTTTGCTTGGACAAAAGCAGAAGTATAGATACTTGAGATTAAAATACAGTACTGGTGGTTGTTTTTGTTTATAATCCAACACTAAAAGAATTATTATTATATTATTCAACCATGTAAAAGTGGCTCATTCAGTGTCTCATAGATTATATTTTCTTTAACAACTAAAGTGATGCTGTGATTTCAGGCTAAAATATACATTTAATATCTGCTTGATCTGTATTTAACAATGTGTTAACCACCACATTTCATTAACATTTGGTCACGCAGCCATGTCCAAAGCATATTTTTTATATTTTCACCAGTGTGCACACAGAGAGATGTAATAAATATTCTTCCCAGGCTCCAATCCCCTGCCTGTTTCTAGATACTTGTTGTCTTCTGTTCTGAGCGTCTCTTCTTGTTTCTGTCCTGCCTCTGCTTTAGTACCCTGTTTGCCCCTTCTTTCATCATCATCCTTTCCGTCTGCATTTCTTTCTGTCCCTGCCTCTCTCCTTAATAGCAGTTGGGAAGAGTTTTTTTTTTTTATGTTGTTGTTAAAGTTGAACTACTTTTAAATACGTAAATCTCTTTCTGGCTTCATAGTGTGTAACTTATCTCTTGGACAGCATTTATGTTAATGTTTCAGTATATTTGTTGCCTTGTCTTCCTCCACAAGCCCTTTTGGCACCATATATGCATACATATGTAACGAGAGTGGCCCTGTGAGCAATCTCAGGCCCAAGTGTGGATGAGAAAATCTGACCTTGGAAGATTTAGCGTCATGTTTATTTCACTGATGGACTGAAGTCATCTTTTCAATGTGAATCCTGCAGCAGACCAATCTAATACAAGCAGACAGACCCACATTTGGATAATTAGAGGCACTTTGCAGCTGACAGTTGGAACTTAGTGTGTAGCCAGAGGGCCGAACTGTGTTGTGTATCCTGCACCATCTTTTAATCAGCTGAGTAAGGGAAGAATATGAGTAATAATTTCCCAAGAGACCAAGGGACTTTGACTTTGCTCGAGCCGTACAGCTACAAACCCATGACCCTTTTTAAAGCACACATGATTATTTATAAAACCTCCTGGCATTTTTTTTCCTCTCCCTTCTGATATTTCAGCTGCATCTTCAATAACAGAAAGGGGCAGTACTCAAATACTCTGTATCAAGATAAAGTAAAATGATGATGTAATTCTATGATTCATTCTATTAAATTTTTCTGTAAATATTTTACAAATCACTGACTAAGGCCCCTCTTGCAAGATTACTCTTTTTGTGCAGCAGACCAACAGTAGGAAGAGTCCTAGTGGTCCCAGTATTCTTTAATTTTTTTATTATCAACACACAACACAATAAAATGTGCGATCAAGCATCAGGGAACCCATGTTAAAGGGGGGAGGGGGTGTTTAATTCATTATGTCTTTAACTCAAGTAAAAAGAGAAAAATGATCTATAATAAATGTTTTCAAAAATAATACATTCAGTGATTTAGTCTTTAACCTTCTTTTGTCCAGATGCAAGATGCCCTTTCTGTTCTGTCTGGCCTTCCGCCTTCTGAAGTGTCCACTGCACAGTGTGCGTATCTGTCGGATCAAAGGCCCCCCATGGAGAATCATGGAACCTATCGCAGCAAGGACGCTCCATCGTCATCATCCTCCTATGCTACATCAAGAGGAGCAGATAGAGACAGAGAGAGAGACAGAGACAGAGAGAGCGACAGAGAGAGGCACAGGGACAGAGACAGACAGAGAGACAGAGAGAGGGACAGAGACAGAGACAGAGATAGAGATAGAGACAGGCAGAGGGAAAGGGATCGAGACAGAGACAGGAACAAAGGCAGGGACAAAGATAAGAAGAAGAAAAAGCACAAGAGGAGGTCAAGATCGATGTCGCGGTCCAAGAGCAGACACTCTCTTCCCAGTGCCTACAGGAGAGCCCGCAGGTCCCGGTAAGACACTGTGGAACAGCCATGATGTGCATGTGTACTGTCAGTGGTCACCATCTCTGAATATCCCATTATTTGATTCAGTTTTGATTTCAGTTCAAATGTTCAAAATGTCCGAATCCAGTGCAAGAAATTAAGAACATAAATATATATTTTATATATTTTTTTACTCAATAGATAACTTCACCTGAATAGTCATTTTCAGTTACTTTGCACTATTATGGTGAATTATCACATTGTGAAACAACTGCTTATTTGAAATATCAAGCTTTACTCAAAGGATCAGCAATATCTCTGAACATTTCCACATGTACTTTTGTTAACAAGCACTTCAGATCCACTAACTAAACGTTATATTTATATGCATTAAATAAGAAAAAAGACTTGGTGAGAGCACATTGACTGTCTTATATTTCATGGTGCTCCTGAACCTTTATACTGTAAATGATAAGTACTGGGCTTTTTACACACCTACTGTCGATGATGTGGTATGAGATGTGTAATGTGACAGGTTGAGATCAGGATTATTTTTCACCTATGGTTTTATATTCTGCATCATTCAAGCCTTGAATGCATAGTATTCAAATTCAGATATTATTAGAAGATAATAACTCTGTACCCTTTCTTTGCTCCTTCTTACCTCTAGAAAAAGGAAGAAAGAGGGACGGATTAAAAAATATGAGGGGGAAAAAAAAAACAAAGGTTAAAGGTTGAAAGGAAGTGATCAAAGGTAGAGATTGGCTGCTTTGTTTGTGCCATTTAACTGTCAGGCTAAAGTGCGAGCTTTGTTTTGCCAGACCGTAAGCCGACATTAACTCAGCTGGCCTTCCTTTTCTGGCTTTGTTTTTAGAAAAAGGGGTATAATTTCCTTTTGTAACCCTGGCTATTTGATGTTTGTAAATCACATTCATGCTCTGCATTGTAGCAATGGAAGTAAATTGATTTTAGCCCAGCCTTTTATGGAATTAAATATAAATTAAGTAATCTCTTATATTATCCATAAATATTTAATACTGTTTTCTGTTCAGACCAGTTTAGAAAAACTTTATTTTTAATTGAAAGTGGATCAGAGTTATGAGTTATGATATGTGCTTTTTTCCTCTGGCTCAGTTGGACAGTGTTTTGGTCTTTAACCACAAATTGTGTCATATTAAGTTTATCAAAGAGTCTTGATGGAATTGCTGCAAAACTTTGTTCTAGCCCTCACTAGTTACTCTCACTTTTGAGTTACTTGGAAAAAAACACCCTGACTTCTTGCTTTATTGCTTTCACGTGAACATTACCTTATTGTCTTGCCATTCTCTTTGGATCCTCTTCTATTCTTATCCTTCATTTCAAAAGCATCAGCTCATATTCTAAGGTCTGTCTTCTGTAATTTAAAGGCTTCCTCCATTCTTATTTTGTTAATTTATTTTTTTATTATTAATTCTTTCTGGTTTCTTTCTTATTTTGTCCTCCTGTCTGTTCAGATCCCGCTCACACTCCCCAGGGCGAAGGGACAGGAGGGGCCCCTCCGCAGAGCGGAAACGAGAGGAGAGAGAACGGGAAGCATATCATCCCAGCAGCAGCTCTGGCCTGCCCAAGGGGCATTCGAGATCCAGGTAAACGCAGCAGCAGATGTCATCAGTCTTTGGTGACAGGTGGAGCTACTCCTCCACATTCAACGGAAGACTGAGAATGTTTATTACACCTGTCTTGGCTGAATGTAAACATCTCAATGTAGCAAACACTGCTACATTGAGATGTTCAATGCTGACAAGATGTACACTAAGGTATGATTGTACCTTAGACTACCTTTAGCCGTATAAAAGACAAAACCCAAAATGAGCTGCAATGGACAGCTTTCACTTACATGATTTTATATTCAGAAAACACTCCTCCCATACATATACACACATATACAGTATTGTGTAAAGTGTAGTGTTTCTGCCTAAACCTGAAATTGCTTATGCCTGCCAGGTCCCCTGCTGAAAAAAGGAAGAGCTCCTTGTCATCCTCAGGACAGAAACGTGTGGGTTCCTCTCTCTCCCCATATTCTTCACCTGGCAGACTTTTGTCCC
The DNA here is from genome assembly GCF_900324465.2 of Anabas testudineus. Classification (NCBI taxonomy): domain Eukaryota; kingdom Metazoa; phylum Chordata; class Actinopteri; order Anabantiformes; family Anabantidae; genus Anabas; species Anabas testudineus. The sequence continues at coordinate 13,518,983 of NC_046630.1, forward strand.
AACCAGCAAGCCCCGCTTCCAGTCTGGGCCACTCTAGGTAGTCCTCTACATCCCCGTCAGTCAAGACAAATACATATTTGTATTGCATTACCAGGTGTTACTGTCTTATTGCTTAAAAGTTAGTGGGAAAACCTAGGCATAAAGCTAAAAAATTATAGGATTCATACAACTTTGTATTTAGACCAATACATTGATATCTCCAAACTTCTTTTTCTCATGAAACAAAATAACAGTTTAGTATTTCAGGAGGTGCCGGTCAAAACTGTGCTGAACTGAAGATCTATTAATTTCCTCTCTTTGAAGGTTATTCACAAACACAGACTCTCTTGCTCAAGTGTTTTTGCTGTTTCTTTTTTCCATCTAACTCTAAAGAATTGGCCATTTGGAAATGGTGCCCCAAATAATGATTTCCCCATTATAGCCACCAGTAACTTGACACAGCTAGTGTGTCAACCTTGGAAGAGTTTTGTGTTGATGTATTTTTATTTGGGATGCCCAAGGAGTGGTTTAACCTGTGCGCTGCAAACATCACAGTAGCAGCTAACTAGTTAAAATCAATTAATGATTTCCACAACTGCAGGACATAAATTTAATCAAGTGCCCAACACCTTAGCGGCCTGTGTGCAGCCCCAAAATTGCTCATGCACCACACAAGTAAACTGGATTCTGATTTTGTGCAGCCTAAATTTTGTATGTACTGTATTTATTCCCCTACTTTAAGTAGGTTTAAGCAGGTGAATGGTTGTCAGACTGTTGCACTGTGTTGTTTGGTTTCAGCTGTAGCACAATATTTAGTTTATATCCATCATATTAAAGATGTATTAAAGGGTAATCCTTAAAATTAGTTGGCAATAACATGTATGTCTGTCAGAGGCACAGAAACAGCATTTTTAACCTTACATTAGCTCAACTATGAATTTTGAGTTGTACATATAAGAAAAGATTTTACAGGTATAATAACTAAGGGAGATCAGGTTTTACTGTACAAGTTTGTTAAGTGCACCAGTATTCATGATCCAGAAGACTGCATGACGATGATCAACACAATGAATTTATCTAGTATTGTCATTTTTACATTTTTACATACCACAGTGTCATCCAAGAGATCTGTAGAAAACAACTGTAATATCCTTTGAATATGAAACTCCAGTCACCAAGAAAACTCAGTTCTAAATCTGGTTTGGATGGAAGGGACTTGAAGCATTAAATTTAAAGAGCAAGCGATATGATGGCTTAGAGCCAGCATCTTTTAGCTTCAAGGTCTTAAGGCACAAAGACAGTCATGGCAACAGAGATAATCTCTTTGAATGTCTTGGGGGATGTTGGTTTGCTGATGAAAATTTTTCCAACAAATAAACAATTACAGCTGCATACATTATTTGTTGACTGCTCGAGGGCAAAATGTAGGCCTACATGGACACAAAGTGATCTTGCAGCTAAACCACTCACCATCTTTTCCTCCATGTCTGTTCCCAAGCAATACAACGTGCGCCTCCACTGTACTCAACTGGCTAAAGTGGGGCAAGCCGTTTGCTATTGCTATTATTGCGTATGTTATCAAACCAGTTTTTTTTTTTTTTTGTTAAATTGAATAGTGTACTTCCAAGAGAGAGTTTATATAGACAGTGTGACGGTCAGAGAACAAAGGAGGTAAAGAAAAGCAGTTATCGGACTGGATTGCCATATCGGTGGTGGAAAGAACATAGAAATGTCCTTCGCATTGCATGAGGTCATATTACTGCAAGAAGGTGTCGATGTTAATTCATGCGGCTCTGAAGTCCTTATACATATTGAAGCAATTAACTTCTCCAGAGCGGCAGTGTCAAATGTTACTCTAAATGCATATCAGTGAAATCGATGTGTGGGAGCCTGGATATCGGTAACATGTCATGCATTAAATGGCCATATTATGCTTAATTTAGGATGTGTATTTTATTCTCTGGCTCCATTAATACAAAATTATATAATTGTATGAAGTTAAAAAAGTGCTAATACATGTTAAAAGGCCTCTTTATGCAACAGCGCCTCTGGCATAAAAGGGCTAAAAGGGGCTGTTTCACATACAGTGCTGTAAAAGTTTTTCCTGATTTTTAGATTCTTTTGCATATTAGTCACACTTAAATAATTCATATCATCAAACAAATATTAATATAACACAAAGCTGACCTGAGTAATTACAGAATGCAGTTTTAGTTTAGAGTCTCCTACAAATCTGTACATACTTCACTGCATCGTACTGCATGTACTGCTTTTCTCTCCTTTTAGTTTCTGCATGTGTGTGGCTGATTTAAGTTGTATTGGTAAATTTTGAGTTAGGGAACCAGGTGCAACCTTTAAATTACAGTCATGTTTTCCTCCAAACTTTTTTTCGAATGATGGCATACCATGTAAATATAAATATACACACACAGAAGACAGACATAAAGGCTTCTTTATGTGCAGACAGAGTGATTGCTGAAGTATTTCATAAGCCACAATTCCCTGCCTTTTAAGAACATTGTTTTTGACCAGCAACATCCAACTTCAGCAAGTAGCACAGCACAATAATACCTAACAAAGAATAGTTTATTTTGCTTTTTGTTGCTTATATAAAGTAATTGGTCTCTTTTTACAGAGGTAAAATTACTTGAGCAGTCGCATAGGCAGAATTCTTTATAGAAGAGATTGGCTTTTTATTTTTATTTTTTTCCTTCCAAAATTTAAAGTTGTGTGATGTTTAGCCATCACACCAACAATGTGTGAATAGAGACAGCTGGTATTTCTCAGTTTATAGTTTACTTTCTAGAAATAATGGCACAAGAACAACACATCATGATTATCCCCAGTTATGTATGTAAACTAATTGAATATTTTAAAGTGACGTCCACAAGGCCCCAGTGGCCTGAAGCCTGGCAACTGTAACATCAGCACCATCAACATCACCTATTTTAAAAATTCTCCTGATGAATTATAAAATGCTCAGCAGTAGAGAGATTATGCTTTGCACAGAGTCATGCAGTTGATTTTTTTAAGCCTGTGATTTTGGCACTTGATGTTTGTCGGCAGAGTTTTAAACTTTGCTGCGTTTCTGTGTTGCAGACATCATTTGGACATTTTTTTTACAGGTCACATTTCTCTCTTAGCTGTCGGTCTTTCCTCCACTCCTTTCTGCTGCCTTCTACCGCACTAGATGCCCGTCCAACTTTGAGCATTTCACAAGATATCATGAATTTTACATATCCTCTCCTGTTAACATGATTGGTTTTCTGCCTCTCTCCCCCACTCTTCTTTTGTTTCACCCTCTCTCCTACTCTCTTCTCTCTACAGGGGTGGTTCTCAGGAGAAAGACAATGCGGTGTCCTCTTCCATAGTGTCCTCTGTTCAGTCCAAAATAACTCAGGTATTGTTTTTTGCTTTTATCCCAGATATATCCTCTGCTGAACTCCACAGCCTATGCATCACGAGTACTGAGTGTTGTCCTGTGTATTCACCATGCTGAGGCGAAGAACCATCTAGTGAAATGTTACTAAATTATATATTTTCTGCTTTATCTGTTGTTTGTTCATAAAGCGTGTGCATAGTTTTTATTGTTTGTTTGAACCTTAAAGTACACATATTCACATCTAGCGATTTTCTGAGCCCTTGGTCTTTTGTCAATTTTATTCATGTTATGTCAGTATCCTATTAGCCGTACAGTACTGTTTTAAAACACAAATAGAAGTTTGCACACTGACAACGGCAACAGCTCATCCTGGTTGAAATTGCACTTCCACCCCCTGCGCTCTTTCTGGGAACATAGCCAAGAATTTTAGATGAGAGAGGCTAAATATTTGTTTGAAGTCAGTTGGGCGGCAGGTGAAAGTGGAGGCCTTGGCAAACTTGCCCCCGACTACCCAAAACTCTGTCCTGGGATGTGGGATTTCACCTCAATGCTGAGAGAGGAGGCAGAGCTAATGTGCTGCTTTGCAGCCATTTGTCTTCCACCACTTGTAAATTCAGACAAACAGGGCAGATCATGTAGGTTAAGTTGAGTAAGATGTTCATCTAGAATTTTAAAAGTATTAATAAGCCAGCATCTCATCTTCACAGAAGCCAAATTTTTATATTTCATGCTGGATTGGTCAAAGGTTTAATTTTTGTTAGATATGTATTGCCCTTGCCCGCATACTTCCAATGTGGCATGAGACAGCAACAGATAGATTGTCTCTAACTAGAAAAGCTAATAGCCCACTAATTTATTTTGAGAATGGCAGATAACCAGCATAACCAATTGCAGAATTATCTGACCGCTGAACATTTAAAATCTAAAACCACCATAATGCCAGTCTCCAGTCTTCTGGGAAGGTTTTTCAATGAGACATTGGAACTTAGCTTCTGCTCTTGTTCAGCCACAGCACCATTTGTGACATTAAGCACTGGTGTTGAGAAACAGTGGCCTGTGGCCAGTGTTTTGTCTTAATTGGAACTAAGGGTCCTTGCCCACAATGTGAGAAATAAGCCCAGACCATATAGCATATTGTAATGGCATGCCTGGGTTTTATGTCACACATTCAGTGTAACTCAGTGTGGGACTGCTTCATTTAACTATGGAACATTGTGTTCCTCATTTCGGTTTTAGCGCTCAATAAATGGAATACTGAATAAGTGGTACTCGCACATTACTCTAAATGTAGCCTCACACACACCTTGCCAATAAATTATGACCCCAGTGCACAAGTCTTCCTGCTCCAACCTGTTTAAAATTGCAGTGTCCAATTTATGGGCTGCTATCGTGGTGCTTTCAGAAATGCACTGCAAGCAAATGCATGCACACGTACCGGCTCCGGAAGGCAAATCTGCTGTATGATTGGAGGAAAAAACTAAATGGATGGAAGAAAGGAAAAAATATCACAAGGACCAGAAGACTTTTAAAAAGTGCTTGTTTTCATCTCATCATTGGAGTTTGGTTTCACTGCTCTCTTGCCTCTTGTTAAATAAGCAATTCTGACAGCTGTGGAAACATGAACACCCCTTAGAACAAGCTTCAAAATCAATCACCTTCATTTGTCAGAGATGAAAGACGGTCTCGTGGCTGACTTGTGTCGTAAATTGTATATTTGTTTGCCTTTTCAGCCTAAATCAGGATCAAACCTTTTGATTATTGATTCTGAAATGCCACTAATTTCATTTAGATTTTTTCGTGCATGCATTAAGTGACGTAATATTTGGATTCTCTTGCAACCAGTGTGCAAATGAACACATTAAACCTAGAAAGTAGGGCCCAGGAAATGTGATCTGGAGCTTCAGTAATATCTAGTGAGTAAGTGATTTAGTTCTGAAAGTACAAAACATGCGGTGTAAGAACAGCATATACCTACAAGAAAACAAGGGTTACAGCGATTGTAGAGAGGCTGCAATGGCAGCGAGAATCCAAGAGCCACAAGGACTCAAGGTAATGGAGGTCAACGGAGTGTGAATAGAGAGGCAACACTAGCTATTCAATGAGCACTGGTACAGCTATCACAAGCAAAGTGGCAAAGTCTCTGCTCTGTCCAACGTCTGGTATCAAGCCGCTGGACAGTATACGTGTGGGAGAGTGTCTAAAGATTGAGTTTCCAGTGTTTACTGACCAGATGCACAGCAGATACAAAACCAGGCAACTGTGCTTCTGTCTCATCAACAAAAACACGTTATTCCTACTTCTTTCTCATTATCTCCCACAAACACGAGCCTTCATTCAGCATGCCAACGTAAGCCAGCTCGTGAAAACATTATGTTCGCTGCTGTTGCAACACGCACAGATTCACAGCCACTAACTACTTATACCCCATCTGTGATGTTTTACAAACACATCTTGAATAATTCAAGTCATCCTCATCTGCCTAATGGCCTCTTCTTCCCTGAGGGTGCCTGGTTGCTATTCGCCTCATCCCGTCTCTCATTTTCTTGTTGTTTGCCTTTGTTCCTCTGTCTTGTGTCCCTTCACTTTCTCTGCTGTATGTTTGTTGCAGTTTATTCTCTTTGATAGATGCATTGTGCACTTTCAGAGCAACTTTTATACTGTACTTCCACCGAGTCTAAAAAAAGGAACAGTTGAGGAGAACTTATCCCAAACAAGTGTGTGGAGAGGTGTGCTTGAGATGGAGATGTGTGGAAAGCCCAAGGTGCTGAATAGCTCCCTCAGGATGTCGCTGAACACTACATTATAGTTGAATTGTTTAACATAGCAGTGTATGTATGTTTGCAATTAGAATAAAGCCTATGACACTTTACCCATGTGCCTGTCTATATGTGTGGGATCATATAAGTAATATTTAGGTTAACATGCATCGTTTATTGGTATCCACTGTTGTAAGCTGGCTTATTCCACGTCCTCTATGATCAGTCCCATGTGTGACAGTTGAAATGTAACTTGTAATAATCTATTTATTCAATGTATGAGGTAGATTTTATTTCCGACAAGAAAAAGCTACAGTTGAGCTACTTCCCCCTCAGTTGAGAATTTGAGCCGCTCTTTGTTTGCTACACTTTGTGAACACTCCTCCGTGCATGTGTGTGTGTTTGGATACACCGGGGTTTAGAGGGAAACGTCCTTTTGAATGATTTGATATGACAGCTCCTTCCCTCTGTGATTACAGCTGTTAATTTGTCTCATCTGTCAGGAGAGCTCAGGGGCGGGTATTTGTCCATCCGTATATGAATCACTCTTGGGATGCAAATTAACACTTTGCATTCAGCAATGTAAGCATTTGGCCCCTGGTCAGTGAAGTTTACATCTCTATCTGAAAAGGGAATGAAAGGAAAGTGTGAACAACAAATGGGATTTTTGGCAGCTCCCTTCTCCACACTCAAACTTTCTGTAGCGTTACTTTCTTGTCATTATGATTTGACCTATATATTACATTTAGGCGGTGGTTGTGTGGTCAAGAGAAAACATGAGTTTTACCATCACTTGCTAAATGGTCCGCCCTTTTCTATCTTCGGCTCACTGTCAATCAGCTTCTACACGGCCGTGTGCTGAAAGTAGAGCGGCGTTACTAAACAGACACTGGCGAGCGCAGCTCCAGATAAAACAAAACAATAGCTAAACATCTTGACACTGATTAGAACTCCTCACTGGAGACTTGATTTCCAGTGGGAGCCGCATCGCTGATAGCTCTTTGACACTACAGGGAGCAGTTTGGCCCCAACAATAACAGAAGTGTTAATGCCTAATTGAGGAGCTGATACACTGGGAATAAAAATAATAATAAAAGAAAGACTAGCAGAGTATTATTAGATCAGTTCAATCCCAGTTATTTCAAAGCGAGTTAATTTGCTCACTGTTTTTCTGTGAATCATTTTAATGGACTCTGGTGGTTCCCAGCACAGTAGATGAGTCCAGATTGGCTGAACTTTTTTTTTTAGAACATTTCTGTAATGACCTCAACTTAAAGCGCAAAGAACTCTCCTCAGTTTGTGCAGCTTTTAGAGACATTTGGCTTCAGCAACACACTATTTGATGTAAAAATCCCTGTGGCCCTGATCACATTGAGGTTTGTCCAGTGGTGGTGTTACACACTCAACACTATATCAACTATATTAACACACCTGTTTCTCCTCTGTTTTTAGGATCTGATGGCCAAAGTGCGTGCAATGCTTGCCACCTCCAAGACCTTCCAACCTCCCACTTCCTAAAGACACCATGGTTTTCTATTTGCCACAACAACCTCGGCCAATCAGCAAGCAGCATTCTCCAATTTCCTGGGGGATTTCTCTGGTCTGAATCTGTCTCAGCTCCGTGTGTTTATCCTTGATTTGTTATGTCATCTCGGTTTGAGCGTCACCAGATTCGGTTGGATCGCACCGTGTCTCGCTCAGCGTAGGAAGGTCGAGGCCCTCGTTAAGCTAAAATATATGGTTTTACACCAGATCTGAGGAAACGGCTCGTCGGCCGGAGATCACGTCAGGCATTCACGTGTGTTGGTGCAGGGAGAATCAAATGTGGAAATAGTCCATATGTTATTTTGTATTCTGTTTCAAAACGCCTTTCTCCCACATGTTGATGGGGTTTTGTTTTTTTTGGTTGCAGCATTACCAAACGCTGCGGGAGGTCTGTATTTTCTCCTTCTATGAAGGGTTGTGTTGTTTTGATAATTGCATTTCTTTCCTCCCTCATCTACTATTCTTTGCCGTTGTTTTCTCTCTTATTTCCTCCACCCCCTAGAAGTCTTTTCTCTCTATAAACACCTCACCCATCTCCTTAAGAAAGCTGTTTTAGTTTTGACTGTGTCCCTCAGCTCTAGTGTGTGGCCTTTCTGTTCCTGTTCCTGGTTTGTACTGTAATGAATTTGATGCAGAACTACTTTCTAATCCAAACTGTCAATAAAGTTTCAATTATGATTAACTTGTGGCTTTTAGCACTTTCATTTTTATACCTTTGAGCAAACAAAAGTCTTAAAGTGGATTCAGCATTGAAGTCAGTGTTCTCGGTTTCATGTGAACGGGCTCATGTATGTCATAATGTTCAACACTAGACGGAAGCGATTGTGTTGACTGCCTTCAAACTTTGACCTTCATTAACTACAAACTTTAGCGTCACTCGAGCATTGTTGATAAATCCAAAAGACAACAGTTTGTGTAATGTCCTCTGGGTGTCTGCTGCTGCCTGTGACCGAGTGCAGAGTTAAACCAGGGAGCAGAACTCTTTAGTAGATTCCTGCATCATGACCTCAGTCAGTGTACAAGGGATTCGACGTACAGAAAGATAACCCGTTAACGGCCATCGTAATAAATAAAAAGTCCAAATCGATTCTGAAACAAATGGGAAACCAGTGAAAAGACCCTAAAGCTGGTGAGAGGTCTCCACCCTTCACTCTTCCAGCATTATAGGTTGTACATAGGTTGAACAGCCGTTTCAAGTGGACTGGAAACTTGATTTTATTGATTTATTTCAACCTTGACCGTGATCGTCCCCTAACCTCAGAGCCACCGAGTTGGTATTACTGATGGTTATGTTCTTTTAGCCTTCATGAGATCATTTTAATCCAAACGATGACCTTTCCCCAGTCATAACCAGACATTGAGTGTTGGTTAAATCACACTTTTACTTTTGAGAAGGTGATTTGGAGGGAACTGGCAAATGTCCCATAAAGCACAAAATCACTAAAGTCAAGTCAATATGTCTGGCCGGCTGCCACCACCTTGTACAGGTGAGCTGAATTAACCTGACAACCTGATAACACGCACCAGGCTCCCGTCCAGAGAAGCTCCTCACGCTCCAGTCTTCAGTGGAAGTGGTCAGGAGCTTCGCGTTGCCCCTTCACTGTGCCAATAGGCTCCTGCTCTCAACACTGACTGCTCCGCTGACCTGAAAGCTCTGCTCTACAGAGGTTAATTCAAACCCCCCCACGATACAAAAAGCAGCCTTTACTATTGGGGAAACTCTTGCGGGAACATTAGGACGCATACCAACAATGTTAAGAAGTGCTTCAAGCCTCAGGCCGTGAGAATGCTGAATTTTCCCTCTCTACTGACAAACAGAAAAACAGAAGCAGCTGACGCCAACACACATTCTGCTGATCTTTTTTCTTTTTTTTAAATCCATTAATACTATTTTTGCCAAACTATACTGACTTACTGGTGTTTGTAACCTACTTGGCTTCAAACCGTTGACACGTTAGAAACTTGAACGCAGCAAACGGACTGTTTTCAGCAGCTCTGTGCTCTTTTCAAAGAGCTGATTTGTATCGAAACACTGCACCAACCCAACACCTCAGCCACTTTAAATGTTTACCTTGTGTTTTTTTCCCTTTTCATCAGATTCTGCCAGTGCGTCTTCCATCTGATTGAATTGCTGAGCTGTCCCAGTCGTTCCAGACACTTTGTTAACTCAATAAACACAAGTAAAACTATTTTGTCTTCTCTGGCCACAAATTGAGTTATAATCACCTGTCAATTATCAACCCTGCTATGGTATGATGTCATATTTCACAATCTAGAAACACATCTCTAGATTTACTGTCGTGCCGTCATGGCAGAATGTGTTTTGTGTTGTGGAAATCATTCACATCAACTTTCATTAAATCAGTTTTACGTTGACTAGCATGGCATTTGATGGGAAACATCACTTTTTCATTTCTCTAACAGGCGCGTACGCACACACAGATTGTGTAGCATGTTGAAAATACTGCAGGGCGGAAGGA